>NC_141044.1:10247500-10335000 GCF_052040795.2 Danio rerio
ACAGACAGACATACAGATAGACAGACAGATAGATTTATGGACAGACAGAGAGAAAGAAAGATAGACAGACAGGCAGATATATAGACAGGCAGACGGACGGACGGACGGACGGACGGACCGACCGACAGACAGACAAACAGACAGACAGACAGGCAGGCAGACAGACAGACAGACAGAGAGACAGACAGACAGACAGACAAACAGATAGATAGATAGATAAATAGATAGATAGATAGATAGATAGATAGATAGATAGATAGATAGATAGATAGATAGATAGATAGATAGATAGATAGATAGATAGATAGATAGATAGATAGATAGATAGATAGATAGATAGACAGATAGACAGATAGATAAAAATAAAATACCACATAAAAATGTAAATAAATAAATGCAATTAATAGCGCATCCCAAATGATTATTTAGGAGGAATAAAACAAAAGGAAACAAGTTTTTTTGAAACAAGCGATTGTTGAGTAACGGGAATTGTAATTAACTGGAATTTCAAACCTGAACTAACCTCAAATTGGAACAAAATGAATCAATCAGTGACATAATCTAGTTAACCAGGGTGTGCTGTACATCACACATCTTCAGTACATGCCCTAATAACATATTTTGCAGCCAGTCTCCTCCGACATTACTGCACTCATCTCTCCAGAGGAAAAAAGTCTCTTCCTCAAGTTGAGAGTGAGAGCTGTTCTCCTAGGAAGTGACCTTTAAGTTCCATTTGGTGCAGAGGTCATGGTGGTGTCTCATCTGACACACTCAGATCAGCACGCACTCACTCACTCACACACACACCTATGTCAGCCCCTCACCCCAGTTTGAGTCTTTCAGCCTCCTGAACCTGCTTTCGACACTTTGCCATCACAGCACATTATTTATTAATATCTGTTGTTGTACGGCTGATTTTGACCTGTCTTTTGAGAGGCTTTGGTTTCTACTAATGCTTCACAGCACAGTCATTATGTTACAATAGCTTTGTTCACACATTATGCCTGGTACAATTACCAGACAATTACCATACTGGCTCTAATAAATACAAATATATGCTGTTTATACAAAAATAGCACTCCATATTTTATCAGTTAGATAGGTAAGATTCAGAGCTTTCTGCATCAGGTAATTTGTAAAGCTGAATAAGAACTTAGTTATAGGAACTAGCCACCAGACTGGTCCCAGAGTTGCATGGATTTGCCCAGTCATGCATTGACACACTGCATACTTACTGTAGGTCACAGGCCAATCCTGTTGTGGCAAATTAGACTATTCCGAACAAATTTAGTTCTACCAAAAGTTTCTGTACCTTAAATAGTTCTCAGTTACTGCAGGTCCAAAATGGGCATTTTTCTTCCAATAGTTCTAGGAACTATGATAATGTAGGAGTCCATCTATTAGCCCAATGGCGAAACTAACAGCATGGTCGAAGGTTTAATGCATGTAAGCCATTTCTAGTGCTTCTGAAAAGAATTTTATTATTTATTAGAATTTATTTATATTCGTTTTTTAGCTCCGAATTCTCCAATTTAAATGATCCTAAAATTTAGATTGTATTTCTAATTGTAAGAACGGATCACATTCATCATTTATGATTTAATTTAGAGTTTTGATATTTTCTGGGGTCCGATATTCTAAATTGTACGTTTATTAGGGACCTATGTTGCTCAGAGTTCTATGCCCCGCGTTTGTGCTTCTTCTAGCGGACAATATGTCAGCACTCTGAAAATAGTCAGAGGATGCAGGATTAACTAATATTTAATAGGTTGGTTGCATAACGCTCACCTAATCCATAAATAAACAGATTTTTAGCCAAGTCCATACAACTTGCTGCTTCCAGTGATCAAATGATTAAAAGGTCTACATGTTATCGGCACGCTATGGCTACGAATAATCAAATGTGCCTATTAATCAATGTAATTTATGTCATACTATAAAGGTAACGGAGACTCCTCATAATCTACTGGATACAATGAATTCGCAAAACTCCAGAATTAATCAAAACTTAACATTTTATTTGTCGGGTAAAATTGTATTCTGCCAATTACATAATAAATCATCAGGAAGCCAATTCACAGATGAGACTAACAATATAACATTCATTAATCAAAGATAAATCAAAGAGTTAGAGATGCATACCTGACCAGAGAAATACATTGCAGCATAAGTTTCAGAGATGCTGCAATGGGATGTCTTTTTACAAGATCTCACATTGTCCTATAGCAAATCTTACCTTATATACTCAAGTCAAAACAAACAGCCATAAATTCAAGACAATAGAGGTATCACAGAAACCCTGGCCTGGTGAATTTGAGGACTTAACCATCTCTCAGGAGGGAGAGCATCTTATCAAGATCTTATCAAAGTTAAAAACCAAATCAACATATACCAGTGAAATATTACTGAAAAATTAAGACCACTTTACCAATCACACTGAGACATTTAAAATGATACCAAACATGAATATAGTGCTGAAAGATACACCATATTAAAACCTTGAACATTTTATGTGAAATGTGTTCTAGTTAGAAGGTAACATAAGGGTCAATAAGGGGGGCTTGAGGTGGAAGGAGAAGGGTGACTTTCTCGCATTACCCCCTGCTGTAGTGTAGCTCTGTTTCTTCAGCCTGTTTGGATTGTCAACAGTGATTTGAATAGAACAGTTGAACAACTGGTTTCTTTATCACTTTTCAGATTAGAAAGTGCATTGAAGCATTGCATCTTGTCTCATGAAATTCCATAACAATTCTCAGGGTCTGATATTTTGGATTTAGCCATCTTACAATAATCAAAAGCTCTAGATGGTCATTCCCAGCTGGCACACAAGATCATAAGATGTTAATCTTAAGGCTTGTGCACACCGAGACGTTTTTTTGCTCACGTTTTCTGTTGACGTTTAACGCCTCGTGACTATATAAAGGGCGTCAATGTGATTGTGCACACCAACACGCAAAACATCATGCGCAAAAGCGTCATTTAAAAAAAAAACTTCTCATGCTCGATTTTTTTTATTTGACACGTTAAAACCTTGTCCTCCAATCAGATTGACACTTTATTTCATGAACGTGGAGCTGCTTATTGCTCTGCTGAACAATAATAATTACTTCATCGCTATATCTGGAGCTGCTGCTTGAACCATCTATGCTTGTTCGAGTCACCAGTAACTTTAACAACAAGCGTGTGAACTTTCTCTCTTCCTCTTCTTCTGTGTTACAAGCAGATGTCGAAAGTTGTGTAGTGCCATCTAACGTCAAGGAGTGATTTTGCATACTCTTCTGCTTGATGCCAGTGAAAATCGCTTGATTTTAAATGCGGAAAAACTTCTCGTAAAACGCTGACGATAAACGCAAACGAAAAGCATCCCGGTGTGTGGTCAGGTGACCAAATTCAATGTTTAGCAAGCGTCTAATGACAAAGTTATTTTGACGTCCAATAACAACGCCAAATTACGTTGATATTTGGTTGATTTTAGGTTGTGTTGTAAAGTGACCAAAATTCAACGTCTTATAGATGTCAGTGGTAATGTACACGCGTCATGGTGTAACATGATTAGACGTTGATATTCGGTTGATATTAGGTTGGACGTTGGACATTGACTTTGGCCTGACATTGGCTTCTGTTGTCAACCCGATTTTCATTTCCAAACAAAATCCAACATCCCCACGATGTTGTGGTACAACATCATGACATCATGTTGACGTCCTGCGCCTGCAGAGTTCATTAGATATGATCTGTAGAACCTTTGCCCTTTCTTGAGTTGGAGGTTGCTGTAGAAAGGCTGCATCAAACAGCTATACGGAGATTGGACAATGACAATAAAACACTAGTCAATTTAGTTTTGGAGGTTTTATGGCTAAATTTGACCAGCCTGGTGGCCAAACTACATTGAACATTCTACCAGTAAGAGTAGTGTGTGAAGGTTTAATTAGCAGGGTAATAGCACAGTTCTGCTTAAAATATTGCAATGCACAAAACATTATGGATGACATCAAGTTATAAAAAGAACAACTTGTTGGTGTGCATCTCACTAGGACATCTGCGACCAAGATAACAAGTCTTTGTGATGTATCAAGAGCCACGGTATTCGTGGTAACGTCAGCATACCACAAAGAAAGATGAATCACGCCCTACAGGAGTAACTGTGGATGCAAGAGGAGGCTGTCTGAAAGGGATGTCTTGGTGCTAAAACCAATTGTATCCAGAAATCATAAAACCACAGCTGCCCAACTCACAGAAGAAATAAATGTGCATCTCAACTCTACTCCTTCCTCCATCTGTTGGGAGCTCCACAGGCTCCAAATTTATGGCATTTAATAAAAACGTGAATCCTAAAATATGAAAGATTGCTAATATACAGAAATTTCTTACAGTGCAGCGACTGTCATAACCAGCAATAAAAGTCGTGTAGTCTGAACAGGGTCTACGTCTAACAGACCTAGAGAAAAGTCATATTGTTTGTCCATGTGACGTTACAATAGACCTCTCTGCTGGGCGACAGATGAATTTCATTACATGACCAGCACAAAGTCATTATAGGGCTTTTGTTTTAAGTGATTCTACTGCAGAAAGAACAATGGCTAAAGGTCTTCTTCCGGCTTTGATTCTGCCACGTCTTTCATGGACTGTGAGATGGTGATTCAGTTTCTCCAGACCTTTGCCACGGTCAGCAAGGGGACACAAGGTGAGAAAGAGATCACAACAGGACAAGCGTAGACCTGTCTCTCTCACTCTGTCTTGTCTTGCCCTCTGTAAACCACTTCCCTACTCTCTCTCTTTTTTAAAGTCTCTGTTTCAACAGAATTTCTAACCTGCATCCCCATCTCCTCTCCCCCCAGATCGATCTTGGCATGCTGGCGCAGCCTGACGTGGGCAGGGGGGCGAGAGGGAGTGCTGGCCCTTCCTCTAAACCTCATCACCCTCACAATCCCCCACCGAGGCCTGAGAAGAAAGCCCTGCTGGGGATACAATCAACAAGTTCTACCTCAGATCTTAGCCAATTCAACAGACTTCATAATCTAGCATTTTTGTTGCTGTTGTTGGAGAATCCAGATATTTACTGCAGTCCTTATGCAGAAGCAAATGCAAATAGTACAGTATACACAACCCTACAAGGCAGCATTTACTTTCTTGCTTACTCCATAAGTCGTTTATATCGAAGTTGATATTTAGAAGCACCATGTTGGTGTTTTGTAACATCTAATTTTTATGAACTGGGTCGCTAGCTCAATGCTCAACCCCCAACCTGGAGGACCAGTACATACACACATACACCACAGACATTTTAGCTTACCCAATTCACTTACATCGCATGTCTTTGGACTTGTGGGGGAAAATGGAGCACTCCACACAGAAATACCAAAAGGCCCAGCTGTGGCTTGAATCAGTGTCCTTCTTGCTGTGAGGCGACAGCGCTACATAGTTGTAATTCAATTTATAATGACTTTAAAACACATCACCAGGTATATGTATGCTTTTAATATATAAATTAAATTTAGTTTGATGTTTATAAGGGAAAGTTTCTAATAATAACACATTTTATTACATAATATAATTTAGCATAATATTGTTTCTCAGTTTATTAGAATATTTAAACATATTAATGTTTAAAAAGCTAATTAAAAGTAATATGTTTTACCTAAAAGTGCTAACATTTATACAAGCATTTAACTTCAATAGTATCTGGATGCAGCCTTGGTGATGTAAGCTGAGACTACATATCTCAGTGATGCAATGTCAGACAGAATGCACTCACTGGAGCTAATGACATCACTGTGAGGGGTAGGGTTACGGGCGGTGTTACAAGTCTGCATCCAGACCCCTCTCTTTAACTTAACTTTTTAATGAATAATGTTTATAATATATGTAAAGGAATTATACACATTTTTTATAATTAGTGAAGATAATGTGTATGCTTACACATTTAAGCAGTGGTGTAAAGTAACAAATTACTAATACATATAAAAGTGTGTACTTTGACCTTCCCTTGAGTACATTTTTAGGGCAGTATTGGTACTTTTACTCCACTACTTTCATTCAACCTGCAGTCACTAATTTATTTTTTCTTGTCTATGAGGATTAGAAAAATCATTCCTGTGATTCCGGTAAATTGCATCATAATTAACTACCTCAAGACATGGGTGATTTATAATGTCAGAAAACTGTTTGGAAGCATTAAAAGTGTCCAAGACCATGTCCAAAACTGTTTTAACTGCATGTCACTGATGAGAAGATGATAAATGTTTACTGTATGATGACCAAAATAGCCTCAAACACCCAGCAGGCATCACATGACGTCAGATTGACGTTGTACCCCAATGTTGTGGGGACATGGCATTTTGTTTGGAAATGAAAATCAGGTTGACGTCAGAACCCAATGTCAGGCCTATGTCAATGTACAACGTCCAGCTAAAATCAACCAAATATCAACGTCTAATGATGTTACAGCTTGACATTTTGTGGATGTTACCACTATGACATCTATCAGACGTTGGATTTTGGTTGCCATACCTGACGAATAAATGTCAGTATTTGACGTAAATATGACGTTGGTTTAAGATGTTGGCTCGACGTTGATTTGGTCACTTGCTAACACAACCTAAAATAAACCAAAGACCAATGTCATTCGACGTTGTTAGCAGTGTTTTAAAGTAACTAATTACAATTACTCAAATTACTGTAATTGAGTACTTTTTCAGGCATTGTTATTTACTATTAGTATTAAAAATGTGCACTTTTACTCTACCTTGAGTACAGTTTTAGTGCAGTATTGGTACTTTCACTCTACTACATTTCTTCAACTTGCAGTCACTATTTTATTTTTTCTAGTCTATGGGGATTAAAAAAATCAGTTCTGTGATTCCTGGCCAATCAAATCACACATAGAAGGTAAATCGCATCATAATGAACTACCTCAAGACATGGGCGATTTATAATCGCAGCAAACTGTTTGGAAGCATTAAATGTGTCCAAGATGTTCAAAATCTTTACACGCATTGACCCAGAGACTGTTTAGATGCATATCACTGATGAGAAGATGACAGATGTTTACTGTATGATGACCAAAATGGCCCTAAACACCCAGCAGGCACAAAACGTCAACATAATGTCAGATTGACGTTGTACCCTAACGTCATGGGGACGTTGCATTTTGTTTGGAAATGAAGATCGGGCTGACGTCAGAACGTCAGACCGACGTCAATGTCCAACCTAAAACCAACCAAATATCAACGTCTAATGATGTGGCACCTTGACTTTGTGTGGGGGTTAGACGTTGGGTTTAGTTGCCATACCTGATGAATAATTGTCAGTATTTAATGTCAATATGATGTTGGTTTAAGATGTTGGCTTGACGTTGGATTTTGGTCACTTTCTAACAACCTAAAATCAACCAAATATCAACTACATTTAACGTCATTATTGGACATAAAAATAATGTTGTCCTTAGACGCTGGCTGGACTAGGAATTTTGGTCACCTGACATCACAACCTAAATCTAACCTAATATTAAAGTTTTATGACATTGTCTGCCTGCTGGGCAAAAACTTGATGCACTCCTGAATGCTACGTTTACACACACATGCACAAATGACATGTAAACGCATCAGCTTTTACAGCGTAATACTCACTACTCATTACTCTTGAGTACTTTTGAAATGTCTACTTTTTACTTTGAGTTATATTTTTAGCAGATACTTTTACTTCAATTGCACTACATTTTTAGGCAAGCAGTATTACTATTTGAGTATGATTTATCAGTACTCTTTCCACCACTGGTTATTGGATATCAAAATAACGTCCTTAAATCTAACCTAATATTAACGCCTTATGACATTGTGTGCCTCCTGAGCAATAACTAAATGCACTACAGAGTGTTACGTTAACACACATCCACACATTGCATGTAGATGCATCAGCTTTTTAAAGAGCAATACTCACTGCTCACTACTCTTAAGTACTTTTAAAAGATCTTATTTTTACTCATACTTTGAGTAAACAGATATTTTTACTCGACTTGCACTACATTTTTAGGTATATTTAAGTATTGATACTTTTACTTGAGTATAATTTTCAGTACTTTTTCCACCACTTTATTTAAGGTACAAAAATATATAATAAAGTTACTTAATTGCTTAATATCTGCAATTAATAATTGCATTAAATCATTAAAAAAATGAACTAAATAGAGACATTTCAAAACTATAAATCCAGCTGAAGATTTTGCTGGATGCTCATATTTGTAATTTAAGATACAGTACATTTGTGGAATAAGAATTTTGCTATCATTTAGTATTCTCTACCCAGAATCATACTTCAAGTGTAAACAAATTGTTATCCTATAGTCCACTTAATTTCAATAGTCTACATCATTTGGTCTATTCAGTTCCAACTCATATTTTCCTATTAAGTGAACATGCTATATTTATTCCTTAATCAAGTTCAGCAAATGCTTGCCACAAAGTAATGAATACCCTTTATTTTATGCCTCATGTTAAACTGCATGCTTACTTTTTGATTAAGCGAGCTATTTTATATTCATGACCAATGCATAAATCACAAACAAACCTCTTTGTTATGTCCGTGGCACCGAAGGGATACTAATTTTCTCAGAAAAGAGGACTAATATGGTACATAATTCTCGTTTAATGTGGGAATTGGGCCTGAACCAGACAATTATCTCCCAGCGGAGAAAGACAATGTCTTATTTCACTTACAGAGCTATTCCCTATAATTAGGATGCACCCCAGCATCAGTGCTGGCCCGATGCCCTCAGTGGCAATTAGTATTTATTACACAGTTAATGACCATGACATGTAAAACTCAGTGAAGTGGTAAATTTAGAGCAGTCAGCGGTACTCAGTGGCTTGCTGCTAAATGTCGGGGAGTAGCTGTTTGCCAAAGTGTTCTACCTGTGTTGCAACTAAATTAACCATCTCATGAATGCACAATAACACATTTGATCAAATGGGATATTTGAACAATCTCACTTGGTTTTTCTTACTGCTCCTCTCTCTTTTACTGTATTTTTAACTGATTGATTTGCATTTAAGCTTAAAATGTCTATATCTTTTATCAAAGAAGGTGTTAAAGGGGGATTCATTTATTAAAAATGAACCCTTCTTTATCTACGATTCACTAATGCACTGTCACCAAGCTTAGGATTTTTTTTTTCTTTACAATCTACTCAGCAATGATTTATTGATCGTAGCTTCTTCCTTCAGACTAAATTAGCAGCCCTTCAGAAAATCACATTTTCTCACCTCTCAAATGTGTGTGATCCTGGATGGGGGTTGACTATGATTTGGAAAAACAAACTGGGTGCCTTTGGCCAATTCTGCCTCATTTACCAACATTTTACATTTTATTTAGTATTCATTCTATAATTTTCTTTCAGCTTCGTCCCTTTATTCATCAGTGGTCGCCACAGCAGAATGAACTGCTAACTTATTCAGATATTTTACACAGCGTATACTCTTCCAGCTACAACCCAGTACTGGACAGAGGTGGGTAGTAACGAATTACATTAACGTCAATACATTTACTTGAGTAAAACTGTTGGTTTTTGAGAAACGTTACATTTAAAGATGTCTAGTGAGTTTATCAAATCAGGTCACACGCGGCCTCAAGTTCACCCCAAGGATAGTTTGATAATGATGCACGCTGCACATCGCAACAGATACTTGAGTTACAGCTCCAACCTGAAAAAAAACAAAAACAAAACAAACAAAAAAACAGCGATAAGTGTCAACAATATGCCGATTTGAAACTTATTAATGATAACTATGGGAAACTGCTGTTTATTGGAATACCTGATATCCCTCACATACAAGTCATTCACAATGTTACCCATTGAAAATATAACATTTATGTGTGTATGGTCAGAATTATTAGCCCTCCTGTATATTTTCCTTCTGTTTAACATAAAGATTTTAACACATTTCTAGTGGGCGCTGCCATTTGAATCTTTTTGGCTTGAGACTTCCGGTCTCATTAACTTCTATTCATTTTTTGATGTTAAAAACTGCTCGTTACGTTGCTTGATGTTGCAATTTGATATTTTCTTATTATATTATTCTACTTGGTCTGTATAGTCATGCAAACATTTGTTTGTAGAGCAAGTAGTTTGACCGATTTCTGCTGTTTATTATTTCTAGTCATTTCTCCCATAGACGACTGAATCGGAAGTTCTAAGACAATCGCGAAAACAGATGCACTTCCGCATTTTAGAATAAGGTCAATAGATTCATTAACTAATATCTTATAACTGATTTCTTTTGTCTTTGCCATGATGACAGAACATATTACACAATATTTTTCAAGATACAGTATTGCTTAAAGTGACATTTGAGGGCTGCACAGTGGCGTAGTGGGTAGCACGTTCGCCTCATAAGAAGTTTGCTGGTTCAAGCATCGGCTGGGTCAGTTGGTGTTTATATATATATATATATATATATATATATATATATATATACACACACATGAAAAGTATCTACAGTAGTAACTTTTTTTCATCAGATACTTTACTCTTACTCGAGTAACTTTCAAGATTGTTACTTTTACTTAAGTAGACATTTCTGCAAATAATTGTACTTTTACTTGAGTATAGATTTTGGATACTCTACTCACCTCTGGTACTGGGAAACATCCATACACACACACTATGAACAATGTCATTCATTCATTCTCCTTCAGCTGAATCCCTTTATTTATCAGAGTTCGCCACAGTGGAATGAACTACAAACTTATCCCGCATATGTATCAGCAGATGCAGCCACAACAGAACACTGCAAAGCAATAATACACAAACTATGGCTAGTATATCTTATTCTATTAAGCTATAGTGCATGTCTTTGGACTGTGGAGTAAACAGGAGCACTCAGAGGAAACCCACACAAACACAGGGAGAATGTGTAAATGCCACACAGTAATAGTAACTGACCCAGCTGGGACTCGAACCATTAACTTTTTTTTGCTGTGAGGCTGCAGTGCCAACCAGAGCCACCATGTGGCATTTTTAGTTATATTTTCTTTTATGCAAATCAGTTTTTACAGCACAGACTGGATGTTTAAAAAAAAAAAAAAAAAAAAAAAAATAATAATAATAATATTGATTTGGGCCTAGCAAGAACTCATACCGGCAACCTTGCTGGAAGGTGACAGTGCCCTAACAACAGTTCAACCATGCCACCTAATAATCTAAGCACCAAAGTAACTTGGTCAATTAAAGTTCTAGTTGCTCACTAGTTAGCTCACTTAAGGTTTCAAAATGATAAATCAAATGGAGGATACTTTTTAAAAAAAAAAATAAAAAATAATAATAATAATAATAATAATTCGCTTTGCTCAACTATGAAACAAAGGGAAAGGAGAGAATAAATAAAAGCAATTAACACAAATCCATAGACAATAAAATTTATTGACATCAGAAAATAAACAAAATCAGGAAACAGCAAACACAAACTAGGACTTGACTTGTTGCAACAGCTTAAGCAACTTCCACGATGAATGCCTATTGCTTCCAGCAGGTCCAGGAGCATTTTGATCTGTGACAGTCTGATAATTCAACTGGACTGGAATTGGAAGTTCAGGTTGCACTGATTGTAACAACGACTTAAAGTTTGAAACTACTGGGGTGCTCGAGGTTTGGGAACTTGATGGCACCACCACTGAAGAGGTCTGGGACACAGGCAGGAAGACTGTCTCATAACTTGAAACTACCTGCGGCTGATTGCTGGTCTGCACTGGCACAGCTGAGGAAGAGCTGGACTGCGTGATAGACAGACTAGCAGGGAGCATTTGAGGCTGGGAAACAAACTGTACAGGAACAGAAGACACCTGGTTAGGAAGAACTTGTGCCTCAAAGATGGAATACTCCAGTTTGTTTGGCTTCACTATGGGCCAAAACAGATCTTGCCATAGCTTGGCTGGAGGCTGGTAGCTAGGCTGCTGCAATGGTCTTGAAGGATGACCAGTGGGCTGAGATACTAAAGTATAACTCACTGGTCCAGGCTTGGGATGAGACAAATCACTGGGTTGGATCTCTAGCACACCTGGCTGTTCACTTTGAAGCACAACAGACTGCAAGCTAGGATGTCCAGAAAGATGTGCTGGTCTGAAGGTAGATGTGAGGGGGCTAGGGAAGTTGAGATCCACAGGAATCGGGTCACTGGGCAAAACAGGCTTGATAACCTGAGCTGGGTTTGGAAGACGGTGTGAAGATGGAGAGTGAGGTCTCCGCTTGTAACCGTGCTGTGGTAGCTCATGGCATGAAAAAAGTTTGGAGCCAATCTGATGAATCCCATGGGACTGCACTGGCTTGAAAAGGGTTTGCCCATTCTGGTTGACAACATACTCATAGTTGGACTGTCCTGCTTGCAGATGGCTTGGTCGAGCTACAGATGAGCTGACCTGTGCTGGCTGTTGGACACCCAACTGTGCCACCAACTGGTAGCTAGCTTGTGCTGGTTGTTGGGAAGCAGACTGGGCCTCTGCCTTGTAGATTGCTTCTGCTAGTTGTGGCACCGTGGGCTGGCTAGCAGACTGGTAGATTTGTGCTGGTTGTTGAACAAACTGGGGCCCAGACTGGTAGTGGGTTTGCACTGGTATTTGGCTACTGGACTGATCTACAGAAGTAAATGTTAGTGTCTGGAGAGGACTAGTACTGGAAGGCTTGGACCCAAAGTGGGGTTTACCTTTGTGGTGCTTGAGAGGAGTCGGTCCACCTGGCTGAGCCACAAAAACATAACTTCCATCTACTGGCTGTACATTATTTGACTGGGAAACCAATTGGCCTCCCGGTAATAGCTGCTGGCTGGAGACCTGGGCCACAGAGGCATCAACTACCTGTTGAATTAGCTGGCCACTGGGCTGGACCACAGAGATGTCAATGACACTGGGAGTGTGTATGATGCTTGGTTGATTCACAGTTTGGCCACTGGGCTGGGCTGATTGCTGGCTGCCTGACTGGCTTAGAAGTTCATAGCTAGCCATAGCTAGGCTACTTGGCTCACTACCATACTGTAATAGTGATAAGCTGGGTTGTGAGGCTTTGGAAGGTTTCGAGGAGCTAATTGGTGCATTGTGAACTGGCCTTGAACCAGTTTGATGGTGGGGTTTACCTTTCAGAGGTTTAAGAGGCCATCTACCAGATGGCACTGCAGACTGGAAGCTAGTCTGAAAAATCTGTTGGCCACTGGGCAGGGATAACTGCAAAGGATTAGACTGGGCTATGGTTCCAGAACTTGTTGGTTGCTCACTGCTGGACTGGGAAATAGCCTGCACTAACTGCTGGCTGCTGGGTTTCACCACAGACGTACTGCTAATTTGAAGTGGAATTGAGGAAACTACCTGCACTGGCTTAGAAACAGAATAACTGCTTTGCTGCAATGGGCTCAGGACAGAAGAACTGGTTACTTCAGAGCCTTGGACAGTAGTTGACGGACTTGAATCATATCCAGACATGCCCATATTCACTGCATTTCCCACAGAACCATAAACAAGACTACCAGTTCCAACCGAATCAACATAAAATCCTTGTTTGTTAGAACCCGACCCTGGTTTTCCACTTGTCATGAGAGCGCCTGAAGAGCCAGCCTGAGAGCTGTAGCTTCCCATCTCAAAGCCCCATTTATCTTTGCTGACTGGTCCAGCTACAACATTTCCACCATAAAAGTCAAGGACACTTTGTTTCACCTCCTGCATGGACTGGCTAGGATTATTAGATCCAAGATGGCCTCCACTGCTGCCAGGGCTGTACGAATAAACTACAAAAAGAAAACCAATTAACAAAAACTGGTTTAAAGAACACTTGCTTTAATATTAATGATAATAATAATAATAATAATAATAATAAATAACCTACCAGTTGCAATATCATCGTAGTCACATGCACCAAGGGCTAAAAGTACTGCTAAAGAGTAACTGCAAGAGATAAACAGTCATTTTAATTACAAGGTAAAAGGTAAAACACACAATTAAAACCACAAGAAAAACAACATACCTTAAAATCCACATTGTTGAAACACACATAGTAAACCAAGTCAAAACAACCATCCAATTCCCTCAGCACAGAAGCTACAAATTAAAAGAAAAGCTTCACCAAACAATACAGTGCTACTTTGGATCTGGCCTTTTTATAGTGTGCAACTACCAGTCAGTTGGCTAGAAAATTGCCTCAGACCAATCGGTTGTCACAGAAATGTCTAATGGATCATTATTAGTTTCAGGTGTCAGTTGTTGCATGTTATTTTCCTGGTATGTAATTTCATAAATAAATTTATACAAACTAATTAGCTTTTTATGTCTTGGAAAAGAGATAAACATATTCTTAAATGAAAACGTATACTTTCTTGATTTAAAAAAAGTAAAAGAAAAACAAAGTATTTCACATAATAAATATATACATTTCTGGTTAACTGAATATCAGCAAAAGTCTGCAATTGGCCAATTTACTTAAAATGTGTGTAGTTATATTCAAAACGAGATCCTCTTCAATTCATGCTAACTTATATTCTGCTGAATTGGTGTTTGCTAAATGCAGGTATGCTGTTTTGTGGATCTCTAATCCTGTTCGCAACATAATCACAATAGAGGCAGATAAACATTAAACATGGAACATTATTTTCTGTTAACTAAGAAAGAAGAGCGTTCAGTGGGTGGAGAAAAGCAAAATACATTAATACTGTATGTCTGCAAAGAGAAGAGATGTCCAATACTCAAATCTGTAGTGTGTTCTACTGCAGAAACACTTGCTTCTTCCTCTTGCAAATATTGTTGCAGTCAACATACTCTATATTATACCATTCCATAAAGTTTTACTTTAAATAACTATCCCTGTCTTATACTGTAGTTTACAATTGCCATATTTGCTTATTGCATGTAAAATGCATCATAGCCCTTTAAGTAAAATCACTGCAAATTAATGTAGGCATGCAATAATGTGACATGTCTTATGTAGAAAAGTTGAACAAGACCATGATAATATTGATAACTGTGATCATTTTGGTCACTATAATCATATTACAAAATGTTTTTTACACCGTTGCATCTCTAGTGTCCAGTTATTAAAGCTGATGCACATTTGAACATTTTATTCAACATTGTAACAAAAACACAGATACACAAAGTTTTATGTAAAAGTCAGTGTTAAGTAGAATGCTTTCACATCTTATTTTTGTCATTAAGGCTATTTCATGATGTTCAGTGGTGTATTGAAAGCTGCATGGGTCCCAGAAAGAGTGAATGCAGGGCTTCTTACTTCAACAGTCACAACAGTGCATACAAGTGCCATTATTATACTTATTAATGTTTTTTTACTATGAGAATGCAATAAAATCGTGCTTTTTAAAAACATTTTAAAAGCTTTTCAATTTATAACTTATAAAAAGTTAATGAAATAATTCAATCAGCATTTCTCATGTCCATAATGCCCCTTTCTGCAAGAATTTTCTAGCATCAAGTCTACAATTACCATCTGATGCTTGAACTGGCGTTCAGTGCTGAGAATAGCTTTGAAAAGCCTGTCCTGGCTCATTGTGGTCAAACGACTTGTTTAAAAGCATCAAAGTGAAGCTGAAACGTACCAGCACATTAAATGATTTTGTTATTAGCAGCAAAAATAGTTGAAAATAGGCTAATATTTAATCTTTGGTCATACAGATAGTGTAAGACATTTTTGATACTGTGAAAATTCTAGATATTATGAGTGAGAAAGAGAGGGAGAGGGAACAAATAAGATGTGCTTTGAGGCATGCAGTTCTTATTTTAAATTTGGTTTTAGGTATTTAAGTGAAGAATTTCATGTACTATGTGGGATTTAATGCATTAGTGTACTCTCCTTGGTCATTAATTCAAGTTGAACAATCATTTTATTCAGTTAATGATAGATTTAACAAACATCAGACATGGACTAAAATGAACCCTAACATTTGCATTATGCATGTCCTACATTCTGCTATGCCACTGATGATGTTACAACTTTACCTGGTTGAAATCATGTTATCTGAATCCCAGGATTTGGTAACTAACACATACCATCGAATGAACAAAAAAATGAACATTTTTAAAGATCATGGTTGCGTTTCATGCAGATTTTTCAGTTACAATTCATATTGTAAAAAATTTTCTTATCTGGGGTTGGGCTGTGAAGTTGGGTCTGTTGTGGAATATCCAACTAGATCTCTTGAGGGAACATAACTATTTTATGTATTTTCAGAAAAGTTTATGCTTTTTAAAAGGAAGCGGGTCCCTAAACCCCACTCTAACTCTGAAAAATAAGCAAATAATACTAAAAGAGATCATACAAATGATATGAATTAGCCACTAAATTAAAAAGTCAATGCTTCCCGTGAGATTGTGGGTGGACGGTCTCATATAGATGTTTTGCTAATCAGACATTTCACACAATTAATTTTATTGCAATCAGTCTTCAAAAACAAGAATAATATTCATTTTCCTTTAGCTAGTCCCTGATTTATTCGTGATTACCCACAGGGGAATGAACCACCAACTATTTTGGCATTTATTTTTACATAGCAGATACCCTTCCAGCTACAATCTAGCTCTACACTAAGAAACACCAAATCTACACACAAACGTAATTAATCCTTTACCATATGTCTTTGGACACTTTTGTTAAAATTAGGTTCTGTTCAGAGTTAAATGAGAAAACTTAACCACATGAATAATTGCTAGATATTCATCTGCTTTATGATGGAGAATCAGACAATATAATCATAATGAATGTAGATTTAATTATCATTTAATACATTGATTCAATTATCGTGTGTGTAACAGCAGTTCATTTTACAATTTGTGGTTTCATTACTCATGTACTTCAGTGTCAATAATCCTGATTTTTTTCCCGTGAGGATGGACAGACAAGGGGAATAAACTCTTTACTGTAAAATCTATTTCTTACTCTCAAAGCTTTTTTTTTTTTTTTTTTAAACAAGAAAACAAAAAAACTAGGTCCACACACAAATACATTAACAATAATTTATTGACATCAGAAAGCAAGCATAAATCAGGAAACAGCAAACAAACACCTAGGACTTGACTTGTTGCAACAGCTTAAGCAACTTCCATGATGAATGCCTATTGCTTCCAGCAGGTCCAGGAGCATTTTGATCGGTGACAGTCTGATAATTCAACAGGACTGGAATTGGAAGTTCAGGTTTCACTGATTGTAACACAGACTTAAAGTTTGAAACTACTGGGGTACTCCAGGTTTGGGAACTTGATGGCACAACCGCTGAAGAGGTCTGCAATACGGTCTCAGAACTTGACACTACCTGAGGCTGATAGCTGGACTGCACTGGCAAAGCAGGGGATAAGCTGGACTGAGTGACAGACAGACTAGCTGGGAGCATTTGAGGCTGGGAAACAAACTGTACAGGAACAGAAGACACATGGCTAGGGAGAACTTGGGCCTCAAAGCTGGAAAGCTCCAGTTTGTTTGGCTTTACTATGGGCAAAAACAAATTTTGCCATAGCTTGGCTGGAAGCTGGTAGCTAGGCTGCTGCAATGGCCTTGAAGGATGACCAGTGGGCTGAGATACTAAAGTATAACTCACTGGTCCAGGCTTGGCATGAGACAAACCACTGGGTTGGATCTCTAGCACACCTGGCCGCTCACTTTGAAGCACAACAGACTGCAAGCTAGGATGTCCAGAAAGATGTGCTGGTCTGAAAGTAGTTGTGAGGGGGCTAGGGAAGTTTAAATCTGCAGGAATCGGGTCACTAGGCAAAACAGGCTTGATAACCTGAGCTGCGTTTGGAAGACTGTGTGTAGATGGAGAGTGATGCCTCCGCTTGTAACCATGCTGTGGTAGTTCATGGCATGAATAAAGTTTGGAGCCAATCTGATGAATCCCATGGGACTGCACTGGCTTGAAAAGGGTTTGCCCATTTTGGTTGACAACATACTCATAGTTGGACTGTCCTGCTTGCAGATGGCTTGGTTGGCCTACAGATGAGCTGACCTGTGCTGGCTGTTGGACACCCAACTGAGCCACCAACTGGTAGCTAGCTGGTGCTGGTTGTTGGGAAGCAGGCTGGGTCTCTGACTGATAGATGGCTCCTACTAATTGTGGCACAGTGGGCTGGCTAGCAGACTGGTAGATTATTTGTGCTGGTTGTTGAACAAATTGAGGTCCAGACTGGTAGATGGTTTGTACTGGTTTTAGGCTACTGGACTGATCTACAGAAGTAAATGTTAGTGTCTGGAGAGGACTAGTACTGGAAAGTTTAGACCCAAAGTGGGGTTTACCTTTGTGATGCTTGAGAGGAGTCGGTCCACCTGGCTGAGCCACAAAAACATAACTTCCATCTACGGGCTGAACATTATTTGACTGGGAAACCAATCGACCTTCTTGTAAAAGCTGCTGGCTGGAGACCTGGGCCACAGAGTAATCAACTGCCTGTTGAATTAGCTGGCTACTGGGCTGGACCACAGAGACGTCAATGACACTGGGAGTTTGTATGATGCCTGGTTGATTCACAGTTTGGCCACTGGACTGGGCTGATTGCTGGCTGCCTGACTGGCTCACAAGTTCATAGCTAGCCATAGCTAGGCTATCTGGCACACCACCATATTGTAATATTGAGAGGCTGGGATGTGAGGCTTTAGAAGGTTTTGAGCTGATTGGTGCATTGTGAGCTGGCCTTGAACCAGTTTTATGGTGGTGTTTACCTTTCAGAGGTTTAAGGGGCCATCTACCAGATGGCACTGCAGACTGGAAGCTAGTCTGAAAAATCTGTTTGCCACTGGGCAGGGATAACTGCAGAGGGTTAGACTGGGCTATGGCTCCAGAACTTGTTGGTTGCTCACTGCTGGACTGGGAAATGGTCTGCACCAACTGTTGGCTGCTGGGTTTCACCACAGACGTACTGCTAATGTGAAGTGGAATTGAGGAAACTACCTGCACTGGGTTAGAAACCGAATAACTGCTTTGCTGCAATGGGCTCAGGACAGAAGAACTGGTTACTTCAGAGCCTTGGACAGTAGTTGACAGACTTGAATCATATCCAGACATGCCCATATTCACTGCATTTCCCACAGAACCATAAACAAGACTACCAGTTCCAACTGAATTAACATGAAATCCTTGTTTGCTTCCAGTATAAGAATCGGAGCCTGGTTTTTCACTTGTCATGGGTGTGCCTGAAGAGCCAGCCTGAGAGCTGTAGCTTCCGGTCTCAAATCCCCATTTATCTTTGCTGACTGGTCCAGCTACAACATTTCCACCATAAAAGTCAAGGACACTTTGTTTCACCTCCTGCATGGACTGGCTAGGATTATTAGATCCAAAATGGCCTCCACTGCTGCCAGGGCTGTATGCATAAACTACAAAAAAAAAACCAATTAACAAAACCTAATTTAGTAAAAGAACACTTGAATAATAATAATAATAATAATAATAATAATAATAATAATAATAATAATAAACCAATAACCTACCAGTTGCAATATCATTGTAGTCACATGCACCAAGGGCTAAAAGTACTGCTAAAGAGTAACTGCAAGAGATGAGCAGTCATTTTAATTACAAGGTAAATGGTAAAACACACAATTAAAAACACAAGAAAAACAACATACCTTAAAATCCACATTCTTGAAACACACATAGTAAACCAAGTCAAAACAACCATCCAATTCCCTCAGCACAGAAGCTACTAACTTAAAGAAAAGCTTCACCAAACAATACAGTGCTACTTTTGATCTGGCCTTTTTATAGTGTGCAACTACCAGTCAGTTGGCTAGAAAATTGCCTCAGACCAATCGGTTGTCACAGAAATGTCTAATGGATCATCATTAGTTTCAGGTGTCAGTTGTTGCACGTTATTTTCATGGTATGTAATTTCATTAATACATTTATACAAACTAATAAGCTTTTTATGTCTTGGAAAAGAGATAAACATATTCTTAAATGAAAACGTATACTTTCTTGATTTAAAAAAAGTAAAAGAAAAACAAAGTATTTCACATAATAAATATATATATTTCTGGTTAACTGAATATCAGCAAAAGTCTGCAATTGGCCAATTTACTTAAAATGTGTGTAGTTATATTCAAAACGAGATCCTCTTCAATTCATGCTAACTTATATTCTGCTGAATTGGTGTTTGCTAAATGCAGGTATGCTGTTTTGTGGATCTCTAATCCTGTTCGCAAAATAATCACAATAACGAGGCAGATAAACATTAAACATGGAACATTATTTTCTGTTAACTTAGAAAGAAGAGCGTTCAGTGGGTGGAGAAAAGCAAAATACATTAATACTGTATGTCTGCAAAGAGAAGAGATATCCAATACTCAAATCTGTAGTGTGTTCTACTGCAGAAACACTTGCTTCTTCCTCTTGCAAATATTGTTGCAGTCAAGATACTCCATATTATACCATTCCATAAAGTTTTACTTTAAATAACTATCCCTGTCTTATACTGTAGTTTACAATTGCCATATTTGCTTATTGCATGTAAAACGCATCAAAGCCCTTTAAGTAAAATCACTGCAAATTAATGTAGGCATGCAATAATGTGACATGTCTTATGTAGAAAAGTTTAACAAGACCATGATAATATTGATAACTGTGATCATTTTGGTCACTATAATCATATTACAAAATGTTTTTTACACCGTTGCATCTCTAGTGTCCAGTTATTAAAGCTGATGCACATTTGAACATTTTATTCAACATTGTAACAAAAACACAGATACACAAAGTTTTATTGAAAAGTCAGTGTTAAGTAGAATGCTTTCACATCTTATTTTTGTCATTAAGGCTATTTCATGATGTTCAGTGGTGTATTGAAAGCTGCATGGGTCCCAGAAAGAGTGAATGCAGGGCTTCTTACTTCAACAGTCACAACAGTGCATACAAGTGCCATTATTATACTTATTAATGTTTTTTTACTATGAGAATGCAATAAAATCGTGCTTTTTAAAAACATTTTAAAAGCTTTTCAATTTATAACTTATAAAAAGTTAATGAAATAATTCAATCAACATTTCTCATGTCCATAATGCCCCTTTCTGCAAGAATTTTCTAGCATCAAGTCTACAATTACCATCTGATGCTTGAACTGGCGTTCAGTGCTGAGAATAGCTTTGAAAAGCCTGTCCTGGCTCATTGTGGTCAAACGACTTGTTTAAAAGCATCAAAGTGAAGCTGAAACGTACCAGCACATTAAATGATTTTGTTATTAGCAGCAAAAATAGTTGAAAATAGGCTAATATTTAATCTTTGGTCATACAGATAGTGTAAGACATTTTTGATACTGTGAAAATTCTAGATATTATGAGTGAGAAAGAGAGGGAGAGGGAACAAATAAGATGTGCTTTGAGGCATGCAGTTCTTATTTTAAATTTGGTTTTAGGTATTTAAGTGAAGAATTTCATGTACTATGTGGGATTTAATGCATTAGTGTACTCTCCTTGGTCATTAATTCAAATTGAACAATCATTTTATTCAGTTAATCATTGATTTAACAAACATCAGACATGGACTGAAATGAACCCTTACATTTGCATTATGCATGTCCTACATTCTGCTATGCCACTGATGATGTTACAACTTTACCTGGTTGAAATCATGTTATCTGACCCCAGGATTTGGTAACTAACACATACCATCAAGTGAACAAAAAAATGAACATTTTTAAAGATCATGGATGCTTTTTATGCTGATTTTTCAGTTACAATTCATATTGTAAAAAATTTTTTCTTATCTGGGGTTGGGCTGTGAAGTTGGGTCTGTTGAGGGAATATCCAACTTGATCTCTTGAGGGAACATAACTATTTTATGTATTTTCAGAAAAGTTTATGCTTTTTAAAAGGAAGCGGGAGCCTAACCCTGGAAAATAAGCAAATAATACTAAAAGAGATCATACAAATGATATGAATTAGCCACTAAATTAAAAAGTCAATGCTTCCCGTGAGATTGTGGGTGGACGGTCTCATATAGATGTTTTGCTGATCAGATGTTTCACACAAATAATTTTATTGCAATCAGTCTTCAAAAACAAGAATAAAATTCATTTTCCTTTAGCTAGTCCCTGATTTATCCTGATTACCCACAGGGGAATGAACCACCAACTATTTTGGCATTTATTTTTACATAGCAGATACCCTTCCAGCCACAATCCAGCTCTACACTAAGAAACACCAAATCTACACACAAACTTTAATTAATCCTTTACCATATGTCTTTGGACACTTTTGTTAAAATTAGGTTCTGTTCAGAGTTAAATGAGAAAACTAAACCACATGATTAAATACTAGATATTCATCTGCTTTATGATGGAGAATCAGACAATATAATCATAATGAATGTAGATTTTTAATGCAGATTTAATTATCATTTAACACATTGATTCAATTATCTTGTGCAATAGCAGTTCATTTTACAATTTGTGGTTTCATTACTCATGTACTTCAGTGTCAATAATCCAGATTTTTTTCCCCTGAGGATGGACAGACAAGGGGAATAAAGTCTTTACTGTAAAATCTATTTCTTATACTCAAAGCTTGTTTTTTTATAAATAAGAATAAAACAAAAAAAAAAAAAAAAAAAACTAGGTCCACACACAAATACATTAACAATAATTTATTGACATCAGAAAGCAAGCATAAATCAGGAAACAGCAAACAAACACCTAGGACTTGACTTGTTGCAACAGCTTAAGCAACTTCCATGATGAATGCCTATTGCTTCCAGCAGGTCCAGGAGCATTTTGATCTGTGACAGTCTGATAATTCAACAGGACTGGAATTGGAAGTTCAGGTTTCACTGATTGTAACAACGACTTAAAGTTTGAAACTACTGGGGTACTCCAGGTTTGGGAACTTGATGGCACCACCGCTGAAGAGGTCTGCAATACAGGCTGGAATACAGTCTCAGAACTTGACACTACCTGAGGCTGATAGCTGGACTGCACTGGCAAAGCAGGGGATAAGCTGGAATGAGTGACAGACAGACTAGCTGGGAGCATTTGAGGCTGGGAAACAAACTGTACAGGAACAGAAGACACATGGCTAGGGAGAACTTGTGCCTCAAAGCTGGAAAGCTCCAGTTTGTTTGGCTTTACTATGGGCAAAAACAAATTTTGCCATAGCTTGGCTGGAGGCTGGTAGCTAGGCTGCTGCAATGGCCTTGAAGGATGACCAGTGGGCTGAGATACTAAAGTATAACTCACTGGTCCAGGCTTGGCATGAGACAAACCACTGGGTTGGATCTCTAGCACAACTGGCCGCTCACTTTGAAGCACAACAGACTGCAAGCTAGGATGTCCAGAAAGATGTGCTGGTCTGAAAGTAGATGTGAGGGGGCTAGGGACGTTTAAATCAGCAGGAATCGGGTCACTAGGCAAAACGGGCTTGATAACCTGAGCTGCGTTTGGAAGACTGTGTGAAGATGGAGAGTGATGCCTCCGCTTGTAACCATGCTGTGGTAGTTCATGGCATGAATAAAGTTTGGAGCCAATCTGATGAATCCCATGGGACTGCACTGGCTTGAAAAGGGTTTGCCCATTTTGGTTGACAACATACTCATAGTTGGACTGTCCTGCTTGCAGATGGCTTGGTTGGGATACAGATGAGCTGACCTGTGCTGGCTGTTGGACACCCAACTGAGTCACCAACTGGTAGCTAGCTGGTGCTGGTTGTTGGGAAGCAGGCTGGGTCTCTGATTCATAGATGGCTTCTACTAATTGTGGCACAGTGGGCTGGCTAGCAGACTGGTAGATTATTTGTGCTGGTTGTTGAACAAATTGAGGTCCAGACTGATTGATGGTTTGTACTGGTTTTAGGCTACTGGACTGATCTACAGAAGTAAATGTTAGTGTCTGGAGAGGACTAGTACTGGAAAGTTTAGACCCAAAGTGGGGTTTACCTTTGTGATGCTTGAGAGGAGTCGGTCCACCTGGCTGAGCCACAAAAACATAACTTCCATCTACTGGCTGAACATTATTTGACTGGGAAACCAATTGACCTCCTTGTAAAAGCTGCTGGCTGGAGACCTGGGCCACAGAGGTATCAACTGCCTGTTGAATCAGCTGGCTACTGGGCTGGACCACAGAGATGTCAATGACACTGGGAGTTTGTATGATGCCTGGTTGATTCACATTTTGGCCACTGGGCTGGGCTGATTGCTGGCTGTCTGACTGGCTCACAAGTTCATAGCTAGCCATAGCAAGGCTATCTGGCACACCACCATATTGTAATATTGATAAGCTGGGTTGTGAGGCTTTAGAAGGTTTTGAGCTGATTGGTGCATTGTGAACTGGCCTTGAACCAGTTTTATGGTGGTGTTTACCTTTCAGAGGTTTAAGGGGCCATCTACCAGATGGCACTGCAGACTGGAAGCTAGTCTGAAATATCTGTTGGCCACTGGGCAGGGACAACAGCAGAGGGCTAGACTGGGCTATGGTTCCAGAAGTTGCTGGTTGCTCATTGCTGGACTGGGAAATAGTTTGCACCAGCTGTTGGCTGCTGGGCTTCACCACAGACGTACTGCTAATTTGAAGTGGAATTGAGGAAACTACCTGCACTGGGTTAGAAACCGAATAA
Source organism: Danio rerio (assembly GCF_052040795.2). Lineage (NCBI taxonomy): Eukaryota > Metazoa > Chordata > Actinopteri > Cypriniformes > Danionidae > Danio > Danio rerio. The sequence goes on from NC_141044.1 coordinate 10,272,069, forward strand.
CTGCTTTGCTGCAATGGGCTCAGGACAGAAGAACTGGTGACTTCAGAGCCTTGGACAGAAGTTGACTGACTTGAATCATATCCAGACATGCCCATATTCACCGCATTTCCCACAGAACCATAAACAAGACTACCAGTTCCAACTGAATCAACATGAAATCCTTGTTTGCTTGCAATATGAGAACCGGACCCTGGTTTTCCACTTGTCATCGGAGCGCCTGAAGATCCAGCCTGAGAGCTGTAGCTTCCCATCTCAAAGCCCCATTTATCTTTGCTGACTGGCCCAGCTACAACATTTCCACCATAAAAGTCAAGGACACTTTGTTTCACCTCCTGCATGGACTGGCTAGGATTATTAGATCCAAGATGGCCTCCACTGCTGCCAGGGCTGTATGCATAAACTACAAAAAGAAAAACCAATTAACAAAAACTGATTTCAAGAGTTCACACTTAGCTGATGATTGATAAGCAAGTTTGGCATGCTGTCCCGGGAGAGAGCCCTGAGCTCGAAGGTTCTTGAGCCCTGGGCTCTCTCCCGTTTGGAGGAAGAGAGGGGAGGCTTGAGCTCAGGTAGATCTCGACAACTCCCCCTTGATAAGAGCTGATGACTAAAAATTGAATGCTATTAAAAGATATGCTGCATTATGAGATTACCTGTTTTGCAAATTTAGATTTATCAATTTACTTGTGCATGTTTTTGGAATGTGGGAGGAAACCGGAGGACCCGGGGAAAACCTACGCAAGCATGGGAAGAACATGCAAACTACACACAGAAACAACCACCAGCCTGTTAAAGGACTAGAACCGGTTACATTCTTGCTGTGAGGCGACAGGGCAGCACGGTGGCCCAGTGACTAGCACTATGGAGGGAAAGGTGAGAAGGTAGGGGTGGAAGGAGGGATTCTTCAAATCGAAAGTGACTGTAGTGGAAAAAACCCTGGCTCTTTATAGTGGGTCAGGAATGGCCTGATTGGTCGATCATGCATGCTAATGCAGAACCAGCCGTGCTCAATCATAATCACGTGCTTCTCTCGAAATTAGTTTGAATAAACTGGCTTAATAATAATAATAATAATAATAATAATAATAATAATAATAAATAACCTACCAGTTGCAATATCATCGTAGTCACAAGCACCAAGGGCTAAAAGTACTGCTAAAGAGTAACTGCAAGAGATGAACATTCATTTTAATTACAAGGTAAATGGTAAAACACACAATTAAAAACCACAAGAAAAGCAACATACCTTAAAATCCACATTGTTGAAGCACACATAGTAAACCCAGTCAAAACAACCATCCAATTCCCTCAGCACAGAAGCTACAAACTAAAAGAAAAGCTTCACCAAACAATACAGTGCTACTTTTGATCTGGCCTTTTTATAGTGTGCAACTAGTTGGCTAGAAAATTGCCTCAGACCAATCGGTTGTCACAGAAATGTCTAATGGATCATTATTAGTTTCAGGTGTCAGTTGTTGCACGTTATTTTCATGGTATGTAATTTCATTAATACATTTATACAAACTAATAAGCTTTTTATGTCTTGGAAAGAGATAAACATATTCTGAAATGAAAACATATACTTTCTTGATTTAAAAAAAGTAAAAGAAAAACAAAGTATTTCACATAATAAATATATATATTTCTGGTTAACTGAATATCAGCAAAAGTCTGCAACAGGCTAATTTACTTAAAATGTGTGTAGTTATATTCAAAACGAGATCCTCTTCAATTCATGCTAACTTATATTCTGCTGAATTGGTGTTTGCTAAATGCAGGTATGCTGTTTTGTGGATCTCTAATCCTGTTTGCAACATAATCACAATAACGAGGCAGATAAACATTAAACATGGAACATTATTTTCTGTTAACTTAGAAAGAAGAGCGTTCAGTGGGTGGAGAAAAGCAAAAAACATTAATACTGTATGTCTGCAAAGAGAAGAGATTGCCAATACTCAAATCTGTAGTGTGTTCTACTGCAGAAACACTTGCTTCTTCCTCTTGCAAATATTGTTGCAGTCAAGATACTCCATATTATACCATTCCATAAAGTTTTACTTTAAATAACTATCCCTGTCTAATACTGTAGTTTACAATTGCCATATTTGCTTATTGCATGTAAAATGCATCACAGCCCTTTAAGTAAAATCACTGCAACTTAATGTAGGCATGCAATAATGTGACATGTCTTATGTAGAAAAGTTTAACAAGACCATGATAATATTGATAACTGTGATCATTTTGGTCACTATAATCATATTACAAAATGTTTTTTACACCGTTGCATCTCTAGTGTCCAGTTGTTGAAGCTGATGCACATTTGAACATTTTATTCAACATTGTAACAAAAACACAGATACACAAAGTTTTATGTAAAAGTCAGTGTTAAGTAGAATGCTTTCACATCTTATTTTTGTCATTAAGGCTATTTCATGATGTTCAGTGGTGTATTGAAAGCTGCATGGGTCCCAGAAAGAGTGAATGCAGGGCTTCTTACTTCAACAGTCACAACAGTGCATACAAGTGCCATTATTATACTTATTAATGTTTTTTTACTATGAGAATGCAATAAAATCGTGCTTTTTAAAAACATTTTAAAAGCTTTTTAATTTATGACTTATAAAAAGTTAATGAAATAATTCAATCAGCATTTCACATGTCCATAATGCCCCTTTCTGCAAGAATTTTCTAGCATCAAGTCTACAATTACCATCTGATGCGTGAGCTTTGAAAAGCCTGTCCTGGCTCATTGTGGTCAAACGACTTGTTTTAAAGCATTAAAGTGAAGCTGAAACTTACCAGCACATTAAATGATTTTGTCATTAACAGGAAAAATAGCTGAAAATTGGCTAATATTTTATCTTTGATCATACAGATAGTGTAAGACATTATTTGAAACTGGATATTCTGGTTATCTTATAGTCCGTTTCCACTGAGTGGTATGGTCCGGTTCAGTTTGGTATGCTTTTATGGCCGTTTCTACTGTCAAAAGGCGTACCAAACCGAACCGTACCTTACCACTTTTTCAACACCCTTTCGAAAGGGTACCAAACATGAGAAAGGGTACCTAAAGGCAGAGCTAGACGCGCAGCTGAATGCTATTGGTTTACAGAGATACGTCATTCGCTTAAGCAACAAGCCAGAATGAAAACAAAAAACCCGCCATGTTTGAAATACACAGCGAGAGATTACAGCGGACTTACATATATAATAAAGAGCCATGGTTGAGCCGGGCTCAAACAAACCTTGTCGTTGTTTTGATGAACAGCCACAAAGCCATGGAGTAGATCAGAATCTACCCTGTGCCTCATAGTTTTTTACGAGCCAGTCTGAAGCGCAAGTGGTTTCGCTTTCTTTCGAGCGCTCGCCACGCGTCTATATCTGAAATAACAAACTTCTTGAGCTGATGATAATAACATGTGCTTGATTATTGATGTGGTTTTGAAACCCGATGCTGTCAGATACTGACAAACGCGAGAGTTACCCGAAAAAAAAAGGAGAAGCCGGAAAAAAGGAGCACATTATTTCTTCAGCAAACATGAACAAACTGCCTTGTTTTAATTTTTATCATCACCTTTTGGACTAATAAAAACTTCGAATGATGAAATGACTCTCTAACAGAGGCTACACGTGCTGCTGAAAATTACAGACACAGAGGAGAGGTTTTCACTGACTGTAGGCTTTTTTGTGTGTTGTTTTGAACCTAATTAAGGACAAAATGCTTTGTGTAGTTTTTCTGTAGTTGGTAACATCGGTGACTGTAAGGGTCTGTATGTGTTCATACATGTTCAGAAGTGAGAAGTGAGAAGTGCTTTTCATATGATATGTGAGCAACCCGTATGGCTGTATTGTAGAAATTTCCTTGAGCGGGAATGATGCAACTGAAACTTTGTCATACACCACGCCCACCAAAAGGGTACCCTCGGTAGTGGAAACGCAAGCCTGATAAAGGTGACCCGTACCGACCCAAATAAGATGTTCTTTGAAGCATGCAGATTTATTTTAAATTTGGTTTTTAAGTATTTAAGTGAAGAATTTCATGTACTATATGGGATTTAATGCATTAGTGTATTCTCATTGGTCATTAATTCAAACTGAACAATCATTTTATTCAGTTAATGATTGATTTAACAAACATCAGAGATCGACTGAAATGAACACTAACAGCTGATTGCATTATGCATGTCCTACATTCTGCTATGCCACTGATAATGTTACAATGTACCCTGGTTGAAATCATAATGTTATCTGACCCCATGATTTGGTAACTAACGCATACTTTGGGGTGAACTAAAAAAAGAATTTAAAAAAAAAACATGGTTGCATTTAGAGCTAATTTTTAGGTTACACGTCATATTGCAAAAAATGTGTCCTTATCTGTGGTTGGGCTGTGGAGCCTGGTCTGTTGTGGAATATCCAGCTACTGTAGATCTCATGAGGAAAACATAACTATTTTATGTACTGTTAGAAAAGTGTATGCTTTTTAAATGGAAGCAGGTCCCTAAACCCCACCCCTAACCGGAAGATGAGCAAATCATACTAAAAGAGATCACACAAATGATATGAATTAGCCACTAAATCAAAAGGTTAATACTTATCATGAGATTTTGGTGGGACAGTCTCATGTTGATGTTTTGCTGATCAGACTTATCACTCAAAATTAATTTTATAGCACTCAAAAGCACTTCAAAAACAAGAATAATATTCATTTATTTTCCTTTGGCTAGTCCTTAATTTAATAGGGATAACCCACAGGGAATGAACCACCAACTACTTTGGCATATATTTTACACAGCAGATACCCTTCCAGCCACAAACCAGCACTACGTTAGAGATCACCAATCTGCATGCCACCACTCACACTTTTTCCACACACTCTTTAGTTAATCCTTTACCACATGTCTTTGGACACTTGTCAATACATGTTCTGTTTAGATTTAAAATAAAACTTAAGAACCACATGAAAAAAAAAAAAAAAAAAAAAAGTTTTACACAAGTAGATTTTAAAGCTGAATTAATCATCAATAAACACATTAAATCAAGCATCGTATATGTAGCATATAAATAGCAGTGCATTTAACAATTTATGGTTACATTACTCATGTATTTTGTCAGTACATTGGATTTTTTTTTGTCCTAAGAAGGGAAATAAAGTTTCTGTAAAATTGATTTTTCTTAAATTTTGAATGTTCAATTTTTCTCAGAAGCAGTTAAGTTTGAAACTTTATAATAAATTTAAAAAAAAAAAAAATATCCATACACAAATAAGTCCACAATAATTTATTAACAACAAAGCAAGCATACATCAGGAAACAGCAAACAAACACCTAGGACTTCACTTGTTGCAACAGCTTAAGCAACTTCCATGATGAATGCCTATTGCTTCCAGCAGGTCCAGGAGCATTTTGATCTGTGACAGTCTGATAATTCAACTGGACTGGAATTGGAAGTTCAGGTTTCACTGACTGTAACACAGACTCAAAGTTTGACACTACTGGGATACTCCAGGTTTGGGAAATTGATGGCACCACCGCTGAAGAGGTCTGCAATACAGGCTGGAATACAGTCTCAGAACTTGACACTACTTGAGGTTGATTGCTGGACTGCACTGGCACAGCCGGGGAAGAGCTGGATTGAGTGATAGACAGACTAGCGGGGAGCATTTGAGGCTGGGAAACAAACTGTACAGGAACAGAAGACACATGGCTAGGGAGAACTTGCGCCTCAAAGATGGAATACTCCAGTTTGTTTGGCTTTACTATGGGCAAAAACAGATATTGCCATAGCTTGGTTGGAGGCTGGGAGTTAGGCAGCTGCAATGGCCTTGAAGGATGACCAGTGGGCAGAGATACTAAAGTATAACTCACTGGTCCAGGCTTGGCAAGAGACAAACCACTGGGTTGGACCTCAAGCACACCTGGCTGTTCACTTTGAAGCACTACAGACTGCAAGCTAGGATGTCTAGGCAGATCTGCTGGTCTGAAAGTAGATGTGAGGGGGCTAGGGAAGTTGACATCCACAGGAATCGGGTCACTAGGCAAAATAACAGGCTTGATAACCTGAGCAAGGTTTGGAATACTGTGTGAAGATGGAGAGTGATGTCTCCGCTTGTAACCGTGCTTTGGTAGCTCTTGGCATGAATACAGTTTGGAGCCAGTCTGATGAATCTTATGGGACTGCACTGGCTTGAAAAGGGTTTGCCCATTCTGGTTGACAACATACTCATAGTTAAATGGTCCTGGTTGCAGATGGCCTAAAGATGAGCCGACCTGTGCTGGCTGTTGGACACCTAGCCGTTCCACCAACTGGTAGCTAGCTTGTGCTGGTTGTTGGGAAGCAGACTGGTAGATGGCTTCTACTAGGTGTGGCACAGTGGGCTGGCTAGCAGACTGGTAGACCATTCGTGCTGGTTGTTGAACAACAGACCAGGGCCCAAACTGGTAATTGGCTTGTCCTTGCTGCTGGGAAGTAGGCTGAGCCTCTGACTGGTAACTACCCTGTACCAGTGTCTGCCATTTGGATGGAGGTGAAGATTGGTAGTTGGCTTGTACTGGCAGTTGAAGAACTGCTTGGGGCCCAGATTGGTAGATGGTTTGTACTGGTATTTGGCTACTGGACTGATCTACAGAAGTAAATGTAAGTGCCTGAAGAGGACTATTACTGGAAGGCTTTGACCCAGAGTGAGGTTTACCTTTGTGATGCTTGAGAGGAGTCACTCCATTGGGCTGTGCCACAAAAACATAACTTCCATCAACCACATCTACATTATTTGACTGGGAAACAGATTGACTGCCCTGTAAAAGCTGCTGGCTGGAGACCTGGGCCACAGAGGCATCAACTGCCTGTTGAATCAGCTGGCTACTGGGCTGGACCACAGAGATGTCAATGACACTGGGAGTTTGTATGATTCCTGGTTGATTCACAGTTTGGCCACTGGACTGGGCTGATTGCTGGCTGCCTGACTGGCTCACAAGTTCATAGCCAGCCATTGCTTGGCTACTTGGCACACTACCATACTGTAGTATCGATAAGCTAGGTTGTGAGGCTTTGGAAGGTTTCGAGCTGATGGGCACATTGTGACCTGGCCTGGAACCAGTTTGATGGTGGGGTTTGCCTTTCAGAGGCTTACGGGGCCTTTTACCCGATGGCACTGCAGACTGGAAGCTAGTCTGAGATATTTGTTGGCCACTGGGCAGGGATAACTGCAAAGTGTTAGACTGGGCCATGGTTCCAGAACTCGCCGGTTGCTCATTGCTGGACTGGAAAATGGTCTGCACTAATTGTTGGCTGCTGGGCTTAACCACAGATGTACTGCTAATTTGAAGTGGATTTGAGGAAACTACCTGCACTGGCTTAGAAACAGAACTGCTTTGCTGCAATGGGCTCAGGACAGAAGAACTGATGACTTCAGCGCCTTGGACAGTGGTTGACTGACTTGTATCATATCCAGACATGCCCATACTCACTGCATTTCCCACAGAGCCAGGAACAAGACTACCACTTCCAACCGAATCAACTTGAAATCCTTGTTGGCTTGTATGCGATTCGGAGCCTGGTTTTTCACTTATCATGGGAGTGCCTGAAGAGCCAGCCTGAGAGTTATAGGTAGTGTCAAAGCCCCATTTAACTGTATCCTTGCTGACTGGTCCAGATACATCAGTCAAGCCATAAAAATTAGAGAGACTTGGTTTCACTTCCTGCTTGGACTGACCAGGATCATTAGATACAGGATTGACTCCACTGCTACCAGGGCTGTAGGCATAGACTACAAGAGGAAAACAAGCAATTAAAGCAAACAAATCAAGTTAAAATAATGCTGGGAAAAAAAAAAAAACAAATAAACCTTACCAGTTGCAATACCATCATCGTCATCACATGCACCAAGGGCTAAAAGTACTGCTAAGGAATAACTGCAAAAGAGAAAGTCATTTTTAAAACAAGTTAAATAGTAAAACGTAATTAAGAACCAAAGCAAAACAACATACCTTAAAATCCACATTGTTGTAGCACGCATAGCAACCAAAGCCAAAACAACCATCCACTACCCTCAGCACATCAGCTGCAAAATACAAAGAAAAATTTCACCAAACCATGCAGTATTAGTCTTAAACTGGCCTTCTTATAGTTTGTGCGCTACCAGTCAGTTGGCTAGATTATTGCCTCAGTCCAATCAATTGTCACAGGAATGTCTAATGGATCATCATTAGTTTCAGGTGGCAACTGTTGCACGTTATTTACATGGTATGTAATTTAATTTATACATTTAAAGCTTTTTATGTCTTGGAAGAGAGATAAACACATTCTTAAATGAAAATGCATACTTTCTTCATTAAATAAAGAAAAGAGTAAAAAGTTCTGGTTAACTGAATGTCAGCAAAAGTCTGCAATTGGCCCGTTTACTTCAAATGTGTGTAGCTATATTCAAAATGAGACCCTCTTTAGCTTTTGCTAACAAATATTCAGCGGAATTGGTGTTTGCTAAATAGCTATGCTGTTTCGTGGATCTAATGAAAGAATCCAATTTCACATTTAAAAATGTCCACAATGCATCTTTTTTTCAAGCATTTTTCTGAACAAAGTTCTCAATGCCTAAATTTGCCATCTGATGTGCGAACTGGCTTTCAGTGCTGAGAATAGCTTTGAAAAGCCTGTCCTGGATCACTGTGATCAAACAACTTGATTAAAAGAGTCAAAGTGAAACAGAAACTTACCAGCACAGTAAATGATTTTGTCATTAGCAGCAAAAATAGTTGAAAATAGGCTAATATTTTATCTTTGGTCATACAAATAGTGTAAGACATTATTTGGAACTGTGGTTATTCTGGTTATTCTAGTTATGAGTGAGAGAGAGGGAGAGGGAACAAATAAGACATGTTTTGAGGCTTACAATACTTATTTTAAATTTGGTTTGGTTATGTATTTAAGTGAAACATGTACTATATGGGATTTAATGCATTAGTGTATTCGCATTGGTCATTAATTCAAATTTAACAATCATTTTATTCAGTTAATGATTGATTTAACAAACATCAGAGATCGACTGAAATGAACCCTAACATTTGCATTATGCATGTCCTACATTCTGCTATGCCACCGATGATGGTTACAACTTACCCTGGTTGAAATCATAATGTTATCTGACCCCATGATATGTTACAACTGACACATGCCATGGGGTGAACTAAAAAAAAGAACATCTTTAAAGAAAATGGTTGCATTTCATGCTGATTTTTCAGTTACAATTTATATTGCAAAAAATGTTTTCTTATCTGGGGTTGGGCTGTGGAGTTGGATCTGTTGTGGAATGTCCAGCTAGATCTCGGGCCTGTTTTAGAAAAGAGCTTAAGTGAAAACTCAGAGTATTTTAACCGTGGAATGAGAGATCTCTGGGTTTTCAGTTTCAAAATGGCAGGTTTGTCAAACTCAAGAAAGCAGGGTGAGTCAAGCCTGTTTTTGAAAGAGAGGTAACTTTAACTCAGACTCAGTTACTCTGGTAACTTACCCTGTGAACCTAACCTGGTCAGGAGCAGGTTTTATTCTCTAATCTCTCAGTTTCTATTTCTTTAAAGACGAAGCTGTATTTCTCGCCTTAGACTTAAATTTCTACCCACCTATTTGATGCTCATTTTGGAGATGTGCATAAAAATGATTGATGAAAACTTCATGATGCTCATAACTTTTAAAAATATGCATAAAAAATGTGCATAACTGAGTAGGATAAACATTTATTCGATAAGAAAATATGTGCATAAACTGCGAGGGAAACACTTTTACTGAACAAATTCCAATATGTGCTTAAAAAAAAAGGTTTATTATAAGAGATCATATGATGATGAAAATGTCTGTGAATGGATTAACCAGTAGGCTGAGCACACTGCAACACATCTGAAATGTTGTTTTGTTGTTTATAAAACACCTTAACCGTTTCAGTATTATTGTACAATATTATTAATTACCTCCAGAGCACCTGGGGCCTCATGTACGAAGACTTGCATGGAAATCATACTAAAACATTGCGTATGCACTAAGCTGTAAAAGTGTGTATGCAGAAAAAAATTCAGATGTATGAAACACTGCGTACACTGAATCTCACGCATATTCTGTTTGTACATCTAAATGAACGTGAAACTGAGCGCAACATGCACGAGCACAAAACCTCTCCCTGCCTCCGCCCCCGTATAAATATGCTAATGACTCTACTTTGGCAAAACCCAACGAAAAGGCAATGGCAAAATCAAGCAAAAAGAGAAAGAAAAAAATAGTTTTTTTTTTTTTATAGTGGGGAGAGTTTTTTTATAGTGGGGAGAGTTTTTTTTTATAGTTGGGAGAGTTTAGCTGATGCGGTTAACACAGTTGGGTCTGAACAATGCACTGAGTGGATTAAAAAGAAATAGTGAGATCTATAGGTGTAAAATTGTATAGTACCTTCAACAGCCTAAGTAGCGCAGCTCATTAAACCCATGGCAACATTTTTTGACACATTCAAGCATAAACTCAGTTCGAATCCAGCGGCTAAAGAACTTACTCTTTTTTTTCCCCCCGCTACATATCAGATTTTGCCTATATACTCTTTATCATGAGAAAGACAAGTAGGAATCATTAATAAGTCTGTGCATCAAATTTAATTTGCACGTTTATTGAATGTAAATGTTTCTGATTCACGTATGCCAGTTCATCCTCAGATGGTGCCTTTATAGAAATATGTGTGCAGTAGATCGCTCTGATTACATTGGGAAAACCGGCGACCGCTGCAAATTGCGCTTTAATGTTTGCATGGTCAACTGTATGGTACGGAAACCTTATATACTAGACATGCGGATGAACCCGTCTCACACTTTGTAGAGTGCAATTTAACACAACTGCCTCTAGGAGTCGCCAATGGAAATAAAACAGACACGCAAAAAAAATGTGCGTACGCCAGCCATAAAGCTGGTAGGGAGCTGCGCAAATTCCCACGTTCAGTTCATCGTTAGTAAATCCAAACGTGAGCGATTCTCAGGGTGAAATCTAGCATGCGCAAAGTTTTTGTGCGTACGCAGCGTTGATACATGAGGCCCCTTGAGCGTGTCAAGAGTGTCTGATCATCGCATCTCATGGCTTCAAACAACCCCACGTGTTCATTGAGTGTCAGCATTGTCTTCTGAGACGCAAGTACATTTATTAAACAAAGAAAAGATTGATGCAGCTTCTTCTACCGCAGTAAATTCTGTTTTTACTGTTGATATTTGGTGCCAGTTATTCAGGAAGTGACGATGTTGTTCTTTTTGATTCATTGGATGGAAACGCTGCTTTATTCGCACATCTTTTATGCGTTAGGCTATTCCAGTTTTGCACATAAATTTAATTCATATTGTTGGATGGACACATAGCTATTGCCTACATTTCAGTCACACAAAGAACAAATTCACATACAAGAATGGCTTGTCCTTTTTTAATAAATAATTAGCCAAAATTGACTGAACCTTGACATGTACTGTAAGTTGATTAATGGGATTTTTACTCGTTCTAAAAACTATTGTTTAGTTCTGCTTACATTCTAAATGTCATATCAACCTCTATCACTTGATCAACAATAGAGGCAGACACACAAGTGCACTTTTAAATCTAATAAAACTGATCAACAGGTATAAAAGTAGGAATGTGTGTAAAAATGTTATAAACTTCACACATAACATTACTTATTTTACCATGCTTAAATATTTAAATACTTCAAGTGTAAAATTCCGCATTAACTTAAGCAGCTGTTTCCCTACGCTATCTTTCTCTGTTTCACTGATGCAGTGGTGTTGCTTGTTAAAATATAACCTCAAACCCCACCCCTAACCCACACTGGAAGATGAGCAAATCATACTAAAAGAGATCACACAAATGATATGAATTAGCCACTAAATCAAAAGGTCAATAGAGTGGAGGAACTATGACGTCATTTTTTTAGGCACATCGGCTGCTAGCATAAAACTGGTTCCCTCAATAAATTCCCTATAGGATTTTCCTATAGGCTTTTCGAAGATTGTGAATAATAAGCTCTGTGTTCAAACACTGTTCATTACACTTACACGTTTTGTCAAGCCGGATAATCCTCACACGGAAATACAATTTTGAGCACTTTTGGTTAACTGCAAACGCGAGAACTAAATGCTATCATTAGGCTATAAAGGGACTACACTGCCCTCGGGGTGCTCGTCTGTGACGTCAGCACCACCCTGCTATAGACAACTTTTCAAGCTTATTTTTAGAAATATGCTCCATTACAAAGAGTTAATCTCTTTGTTTATTATATTATAATCCACATTGTATATTATACACAAATAAATATGCAAAAACACATAGACCTGCGTGCCTTTTGGATAGTTTTCATGTGGGAAATACATCTGTTTTGCTTTACGGTTGTTGTAAAAGTTTTAAAACTGTATGTATAAATGTGCCAACATAGCATCAGACATATTCAAATGAGTGTAATGTTATTGCTCGCATGCACACAGCCAGCTTACCTTAACAGACAACAGAAATGAGGCGTGAGGAACAAGTCTATCAAATGCCTGCAAGTTCCATCATGGATCAAGAACAACATTCAATATTCTTTTTTTTGTCCTGAAGTGCAGGGAAAAGCAGCCTATACAGTCACATATGCTATATGTTTTATGAAGGAGTGTAAATATTGCAGTTTTGACAGTTAAATATGTTCAGATGAAGAAAAACTCAATGAAAAATCTATTGATCATAGTGAAATTACGTTAATATGTGTTTTTTTTTTACACATTTATTCACGTTTGCATTGCTGAGAGCAGGAAAGAGAATAAAAGAGAGAGAATCTGTAAATAAAAAGAGAATCTGTCTCGACAACCTTTACATGTGAAGGCACTATCTACACACAATATGAATTCCCAATTAGAAAAATACTACAAATTATAAAACACTATTCATGAAAATACTTAAATCACAAATCCAAATTACCAACACAAGCGAGCTGCGCTCCAGACCAGTTCAGCTCGATAACGTATAATGCCTCCGACACAGCCTGTAGTCCCATTTAGCAACTTGATTAAAGTCTTTTTAAAGAAGCATAACCGATTAATAAAAAATCAAGTGTAATATAACTGATGTGTTTTATGCTGTAGAATAAAATGTGAAAGTATCTTGAGTTTGTTAGCTACGAAGCTTATTTAAGCGATTTACCTAAAATCCCATTTAAAAAAAAAAACCTATTGACTTTGGGACGAGGGAACTGGAACTCTCTTCCAGGTTTTAGCTTACAAATTGACGTCATAGTTCCTCTACTTTATACTTACCCTGAGATTGTGGTGAGACCGTCCTATATTGATGTTTTACTGATCAGACTTTTCACAAAATTTTTTTTATTGCATTCAGTCTTCAAATACAAAATATGTTAATTATTTTCCTTTGAGTAGTCCTTGATTTATGAGGTGTTACCCACAGGAGAATGAACCACCAACTTCAACAACAAAATAAATAAATAAATATATATATATATATATATAAAATAATAATAATAATAATAATAATAATAATAATAAAAAAAAAAAAAAAAAAAAAAAAAACCACTACAGTCCACTCACAAATACAGTAACAATAATTTATTGACAATCACAACTCGAGCATAAGGAAACCGCAAACAAACACCTAGGACTTGACTTGTTGCAACAGCTTAAGCAACTTCCATGATGAATGCCTATTGCTTCCAGCAGGTCCAGGAGCATTTTGATCTGAGACAGTCTGATAATTCACCTGTACTGGAATTGGAAGTTCAGGTTGCACTGACTGCAACACGGACCCGTAGTTTGATGCCATTGGAGTGCTCCAGGTTAGGGAACTTGATGGCACAACCACTGAAGTAGTCTGTGATACAGGCTGGAAGACAGTCTCAGAACTTGACACTACCTGAGGCTGATAGCTGGTCTGCACTGGCACAGCTGAGGAAGAGCTGGACTGACTGATAGACAGACTAGCTGGGAGCATTTGAGGCTGGGAAACGAACTGTACAGGAACAGAAGACACATGGCTAGGGAGAACTTGTGCCTCAAGACTGGAATACCCCAGTTGGTTAGGCTTGACTATGGGCCCAAACAGACCTTGCCATAGCTTTGCTGGAGGCTGGTAGCTAAGCAGCTGCAATGGTCTTGAAGGATGACCAGTGGGCTGAGATACAAAAGTATAACTCACTGGTCCAGGCTTGGCATGAGACAAACCACTGGGTTGGATCTCTAGCACACCTGGCTGCTCACTTTGAAGCACTACAGACTGCAAGCTAGGATGTCTAGGCAGATGTGCAGGTCTGAAAGTAGATGTGAGGGGGCTAGGGAAGTTGACATCCACAGGAATCGGGTCACTGGGCAAAATAACAGGCTTGATAACCTGAGCTGCGTTTGGAAGACTGTGTGTAGATGGAGAGTGATGTCTCCGCTTGTAACTGTGCTGTGGTAGTTCATGGCATGAATACAGTTTGGAGCCAATCTGATGAATCCCATGGGACTGCACTGGCTTGAAAAGGGTTTGCCCATTCTGGTTGACAACATACTCATAGCTGGACTGTCCTGCTTGCAGATGGCCTACAGATGAGCTGACCTGTGCTGGCTGTTGGACACCTAGCTGTTCCACCAACTGGTAGCTAGCTTGGGCTGGCTGTTGGGAAGCAGACTGGTAGATGGATTCTACTAGTTGTGGCACAGTGGGCTGGCTAGCAGACTGGTGGACTGTTTGTGCTGGTTGTTGAACGACAAACCGGGGCCCAGATTGGTAGTTGGTTTTTCCTTGCTGCTGGGAAGTAGGCCGAACCTCTGACTGGTGACTACCCTGTACCAGTGTTTGCCATTTGGATGGAGGTGAAGATTGGTAGTTGGCTTGTACTGGCAGTTGAAGAACTGCTTGGGGCCCAGTTTGGTAGATGGTTTGTACTGGTATTTGGCTGCTGGACTGATCTACAGAAGTAAATGTTAGTGCCTGAAGAGGACTATTACTGGAAGGTTTTGACCCAAAGTGATGTTTACCTTTATGATGCTTGAGAGGAGTCAGTCCATTTGGCTGTGCCACAAAAACAAAACTTCCATCTACAGTTTCCACATTATTTGACTGGGAAACCGATTGACTGCCCTGTAATAGCTGCTGGCTGGAGACCTGGGCCACAGAGGCATCAACTGCCTGTTGAATCAGCTGGCTACTGGGCTGGACCACAGAGATGTCAATGACACTGGGAGTCTGTATGATGCCTGGTTGATTCACAGTTTGGCCACTGGGCTGGGCTGATTGCTGGCTGCCTGACTGGCTCACAAGTTCATAGCTAGCCACAGCTAGGTCACTTGGCACACTACCATACTGTAGTATTGATAAGCTAGGTTGTGAGGCTTTGGAAGGTTTGGAGGAGCTGATTGCTGCATTGTGAACTGGCCTGGAACCAGTTTGATGGTGGTGTTTACCTTTCAGAGGCTTAAGGGGCCATCTACCAGAGGGCACTGCAAACTGCAAGCTAGTCTGAGATATTTGTTGGCCACTGGGCAGGGATAACTGCAGAGGGTTAGACTGGGCTATGGTTCCAGAACTTGCTGGTTGCTCATTGCTGGACTGGTAAATAGTCTGCACGAACTGTTGGCTGCTGGGCTTCACCACAGATGTACTGCCAATTTGAAGTGGAATTGAGGAAACTACCTGCACTGGCTTAGAAACAGAATAGCTGCTCTGCTGCAATGGGCTCAGGACAGAAGAACTGATGACTTCAGCGCCTTGGACAGTAGTTGACGGACTTGAATCATATCCAGACATGCCCATACTCACTGCATTTCCCACAGAACCATAAATAAGACTACCAGTTCCAACTGAATCAACACGAAATCCTTCTTGGCTTGTATGCGATTCAGAGCCTGGTTTTTCATTTGTCATGGGAGTGCCTGAAGAGCCAGCCTGAGAGCGATAAGTAGTGTCAAAGCCCCATTTAACTGCATCCTTGCTGATTGGTCCAGTTACATCAGTCAAGCCATAAATGTTAGAGAGACTTTGTTTCACTTCCTGCATGGACTGACTGGGATTAGACATAGGACTGACTCCACTGCTACCAGGGTTGTAGGCATAAACTGCAAGAGGAAAACAATTAATTAACAATGTAAACAAGTTTAGTCAAAATAATGCTGACAGGGGAAAATAATAATAATAAATTACCAGTTGCAATACCATCATAGTCATCACATGCACCATGGGCTAAAAGTACTGCTAAAGAATAACTGCAAAAAAGAAAGTCATTTAGAAAACAAAAACAAATGGTAGAACACAATTAAGAACCAAAGCAAAACAACAAACCTTAAAATCCACATTGTTGTAGCACGCATAGCAACCCAAGTCAAAACAACTATCCACTACCCTCAACACAAAACCTACAAAATCGAAAGAAAAATTTCACCAAGCCATGCAATAATAGTCTTAAACTGGCCTTCTTATAGTTTGTGCAGCTACCAGTCAGTTGGCTAGATTATTGCCTTCGACCAATCGTCTGTCACAGGAATGTCTAATGGATCATCATTAGTTTCAGGTGTCAGTTGTTGCACGTTATTTTCATGGTATTTCATTGATACATTGATCCAAACAAATCAGCTTTTTATGTTTTGGAAAAGAGAAAAACATATTCTTAAATGAAAATGTATACTTTCTTGATTAAATAAAGAAAAAAGTAAAAAGAAAAACATTATTTTACATAAGTATGTCACATAATAAGTAAATAAATATATATATTTCTGGTTAACTGAATGTCAGCAAAAGTTTGCAGTTGGCCAGTTTACTTTAAATGTGTGTAGCTATATTTAAAATGAGACCCTCTTCAGCTTTTTGTAAATTCTGCTAAATTGGTGTTTGCTAAATGCAGCTATGCTGTTTTGTGGATCTAATGAAAAAAAATCCAATAAGCATTTCACATTTAAAAATGTCCACAATGCATCTTTTTTTCAAGCATTTTTCTGAACAAAGTTCTCAATGCTGAAAATGGCCATCTATTGTGCAAACTGGCTTTCAGTGCTGAGAATAGCTTTGAAAAGGCTGCCTTGGATCATTGTGGTCAAACGACTTGATTAAAAGAGTCAAAGTGAAACAGAAACTTACCAGCACAATACATGATTTTGTTATCAGCAGCATAAATAGTTGAAAATAGGCTAATATTTTATCTTTGGTCATACAGATATGAACCGTGGATATTCTGGTTATCCTAGTTATGAGTGAGAGAGAGGGAGAGGGAACAAATAAGATGTGTTTTGAGGCATGCAGTTCTTATTTTAAATTTGGTTTTGTTATGTATTTAAGTGAAACATGTACTATATGGGGTTTATTGCATTAGTGTATTCGCATTGGTCATTACTTCAAATTAAACAATCATTTTATTCAGTTAATGATTGATTTAAAAAACATCAGACATCTATTGAAATGAACACTAACATTTGCATTATGCATGTCCTACATTCTGCTATGCCACCGATGATGGTTACAACTTACCCTGGTTGAAATGATAATGTTATCTGACCCCATGATATGTTACAACTAACACATACTTTAGGGTGAACTAACAAAGGACATTTTTAAAGAACATGGTTGCTTTTAATGCTGATTTTTCATTTCATACTGCAAAAACTGTGTTCTTATCTGGGGTTGGGCTGTGGAGTTGGATCTGTTGTGGAATGTCCAGCTAGATCTCGGGCCTGTTTTAGAAAAGAGCTTAAGTGAAAACTTAGAGTATTTTAACCGTGAAATGAGAGAACTCTGGGTTTTCCGTTTCAAACTGGCAGGTTTGTCAAACTCAAGAAAGCAGGGTAAGTCAAGCCTGTTTCTGAAAGAGATTTAACTTTTACTCAAGACTCAGTTACTCTGTTAACTTACCCTGTGAACCTAACCTGGTCAGGAGCAGTTTTTTTTGTCTAAACTCTGAGTTTCTGTCGGTCTCCTCCCCTTTTTAAAAGGTATGAAGTGGTATTTCTTGCCTTAGACTTAAGTGCACGCACCTATTTTAATGTTCATTTTGGAGATGTGCATACAAATGATTGATGGAAATGTCATGATGCACATAACCTTTAAAATTATGAATAAAAGCATGCATAACTGAGTAGGATAAACATTCATTCGATAAGAAAAGATGTGCATAAACTGTGAGGGAAACACTTTTACTGAACAATTTCCAGTATGTGCTTAAAAAAAGGTTGGTTATAAGAGATCATATGATGATGAAAATGTCTGTGAATGGATTAACCAGCAGGCTGAGCACACTGCAACACATCTGAAATGTTGTTTTGGTCATTCTAAAACACCTTAACCGTTTCAGTATTATTATACAATATTATTAATTACCTCCAGAGCACCTGGAGCGTGTCAAGAGTGTCCGATCTTCGTGTCTCATGGCTTCAAACAACCCCACGTGTTCATTGTGTGTCAGCATTGTCTTCTGAGACGCAAGTACATTTATTAAATAAAGAAAAGATTGACGCAGCTTCTTCTACCGCAGTAAATTCTGCTTTTACTGTTGATATTTGGCAACAGTTATTTAATAAGTGACGATGTTGTTCTCTTTGATTCATTGGATGGAAACGCTGCTTTATTCGCACATCTTTTATGGCTCTTCCAGTTTTGCTTTTATATAAAATTTATAAACTTCACACATAACATTACTTATTTTACCACTCCTAAATATTTAAGTACTTTAAGTGTAAAATCCCGCATTAACTTAAGCAGCTGTTTCCCTACGCTATCTGTCTCTGTTTCACTGATGCAGTGCCATTGCTTGTTTAAATATATGCTCATATTTGCTATAACTTTGCATGAGCATATCAAGTTCAGCTGGAGAAAGAAATACTGATCTCTTTTTTTCAGATGTTGCCATGGTGACTCATAATATCTGCGCTCCATTGATAATGGCTTTTTATAGTTGCTGTGTGAACGCTTAACTCTGAGTTGGTCTACTCAAAGTTGACTGACCTAACTCAGATCAGCTATTCTGAAACTGAAAACTCAGAGTTTAATCTTTCAGTAAATCAACTTATAGTTCAAGCTTAAACTCCAAATTGGTTGAACCTCCTTACTGAAACAGGCCCCTCATGAGGAAACATACAGTAACAATTTTGTGTTGTCAGAAAAGTGTATGCTTTTTAAAAGGAAGCAGGTCCCCAAACCCCACCCCTAACCCTCACTGGAAGATGAGCAAATCATACTAAAAGAGATCACACAAATGATATGAATTAGCCACTAAATCAAAAGGTCAATAGAGTGGAGGAACTATGACGTCACTTTGTAGGCTAATAGGCTGCTACCATAAAACTGGGTCCCTCGATAAAATCCCTATAGGATTTTCCTATGTGCTTTTCGAAGATTGTGAATAATAAGCTCTGTGTTCAAACACTGTTAATTACTACACTACACTACACTGCCTTCGGGGCGCTTGCCTGTGATGTCAGCACCACCCTTCTATAGACAACTTTTCAAGCTTATTTTTAGAAATATGCTCCATGACAAAGAGTTAATCTCTTTGTTTTTTATATTATAATCCACGCTGTATATTAGAAACAAATAAATATGCAAAAACACATAGACCTGTGTGCCTTTTGGATCGTTTTTATGTGGGAAATACATCTGTTTTGCTTTACGATTGTTGTAAAAGTTTTAAGGCCGTACTCACACTAGGTACAGTTACCTCGAACCGGGCCAAAGCACGCTTGTCCCCCCTCCCATCTCCCCCGACGGCCCGCGCTCACACCACAAACGGGCCTCGGCACACTTACGTCATCGCTGCTGCGCTGTTCAGTGAGAAGCGCTCTCACACTCAGCAGCACAGTGGAGATTTCTCTAGTTATATCGTTTCAGTCGTTTGTTATGCAGTGACATGCAGTCAAATATTTCGCCAAACAGTCCTTAGGGATGCAGGGACATGCAGTCAGATATTTCGGCGAACAGATCCGCCAATTTTGGTGCTCAAAAACAATCATAAAGCTCTCGTGCTGCAGGAATGAGGAGGTCTGCTGAAGCCGCACAGCTGTCTTGCTGTGAGGAATTCTCGTCTTTAATAAACTACGGCAGTTTGCGTTCACTGAACAGTAAGAATGAATAATCCATATGAAACAGTCCCGTAAAAGTCACGTCTTGCTTTCAGTTTCGGGCTTTGGCGCGTTTTGCACTCACACACAAGTGTACCGTGCCAAAGCTCAAGTGAACCGCGCTCAGGCACACCTCTTCCAACTGGGCCAGGGCCGGCCAAGTGAACTGTGCTTGAGCCCGATTCAGCGCACTCACACTTCTCAAACGATCCGGGAAACGGGCCAGGGCATGGTACGGATGGCATAGTGTGAGTAGGCCCTAAAACTGTATGTATAAATGTGCCAACATAGCATCAGACATATTCAAATGAGTGTAATGTTATTGCTCGCATGCACACAGCCAGCTTACCTTAACAGACAACAGAAATGAGGCGTGAGGAACAAGTCTATCAAATGCCTGCAAGTTCCATCATGGATCGAGAACAACATTCAATATTCTTTTTCGTGTCCGAAAGATTATACGGTCACATATGCTATACATTTTATAGAGGAGTGTAAATGTTGCAGTTTTGACAGTTAAATTTTCAGATTCTTTTCACACATTTATTCACGTTTGCACAGCTGAGAGCAGGAAGAGACAGACTGCACTGGTAAGCATCTTCTGTGGTATAGTATCTTCATAATATTAATTAAAATAAAGAATCAACAAGTTAATCTGTCTCAATATGTTTCAATATGATATGATTAGAAAAATACTAAACTATAAAACACTATTCATGAAAATACTTAAATCATAGACAAATCCAAATGCCCAACACAAGCGAGCTGTGCTCCAGACCAGTTCAGCTCGATGACATATAATGTCTCCAACACCGCTTGTAGTCCCATTTAGCAACTTGATTGCAACCGTCTTTTTAAAGAAGCATAACCATTTAAAAAAAAAAAAAAATTAAGTATGATGTAACTGATGTGTTTTTTGTCGTAGAATAAAACATGAATGTATCTTGAGTTTGTTAGCCACGAACCTTATTTAAGCAAATTAGCTAAAATCCCATTGAAAAAACCCATTGACTTAGGGATGAGGGAACCGGAACTGCTAACTCACTTCCAGGTTTTAGCATACAAACTGACCTCACAGTCCCTCCACTCGATACTACTTACTTTGAAATTGTGGTGGGAATGTCTCATAATGAAGTTTTGCTGATCAGACTTTTCACACAAAAATTATTTTATTGCAGTCAGTCTTCAAAAACAAGAAAATATATTAATTCATTATTTAAAGTATATTAACCACAGGGGAATGAACCACCAACTACTTTGGCATACATTTTACATAGCAGATACCCTTTCAACACTATGTTAGAAAACACTTAATCTGCATGCCACTACCCACACAATTTAGTAAATCCTAAACCACAAGGCTTTGGACACTTCAGTTAAAAATGTTCTGTTCAGAGTTAAAATGCTTTGGGGGGGAAAAAAAAAAAAAAACACAAACACACAACACTAAAGAACCACTTGATTAAATAGTAAATTTTTTTATCTGCTTTTTGGTAAACAAAATACAAGCTTAAAAACAAGCAGATTTTGAACATAATTAACAACTGACACAATCAAGCATCTGATATGTAATAGCAGTTCATTAAACAATTTGTGACTTCTTTACTTGTGTACTTTTGGTCAGTACATTGGATTATTATTATTTTTGAGAATAGACCGAGGAGAATTCCCTTTACTGTAAAAGCAATTTTCTATTAAAATCCCAAAGCTTAAATCTTTGCAGATGCAGTCATTTTTGTTTTACATTTAAAAACAAAAAAAACTGAAGTCAAAACAAATACAGTAACAATAATTTATTAATTTAGAACACAAGCATAAATCAGAAAACCTCAAACAAACACCTAGGACTTGACTTGTTGCAACAGCTTAAGCAACTTCCGTGATGAATGCGTATTGCTTCCAGCAGGTCCAGGAGCATTTTGATCTGTGACAGTCTGATAATTCAACTGTGATGGAACTAGAGGTTCAGGTTGCACCAACTGCAGCACAGGCTTAAAGTTTGAAATTATTGGGGTGCTCCAGGTTTGGGACCTTGATGGCACAACCCCTGAAGAAGTCTGCAATACAGGCTGGAAGACAGTCTCATAACTTGACACTACTTTAGGTTGATTGCTGGACTGCACTGGCACAGCCGAGGAAGAGCTGGACTGAGTGATAGACAGACTAGCTGGGAGCATTTGAGGCTGGGAAACAAACTGTACAGGAACAGAAGACACCTGGTTAGGAAGAACTTGTGCCTCAAAGATGGAATACTCCAGTTGGTTGGGCTTGACTAGGGGCCCAAACAGACCTTGCCAAAGCTTGGCTGGAGGCTTGTAGTTAGGCTGCTGCAATGGTCTTGAAGGATGACCAGTGGGCTGAGATACTAAAGTATAACTCACTGGTCCAGGCTTGGCAAGAGACAAACCACTGGGTTGGACCTCAAGCACACCTGGCTGTTCACTTTGAAGCACTACAGACTGCAAGCTAGGATGTCTAGGCAGATCTGCTGGTCTGAAAGTAGATGTGAGGGGGCTAGGGAAGTTGACATCCACAGGAATCGGGTCACTGGGCAAAATAACAGGCTTGATAACCTGAGCTGCGTTTGGAAGACGGTGTGAAGATGGAGAGTGATGTCTCCGCTTGTAACCGTGCTGTGGTAGCTCATGGCATGAATACAGTTTGGAGCCAATCTGATGAATCCCATGGGACTGCATTGGATTGAAAAGGGTTTGCCCATTCTGGTTGACAACATACTCATAGCTGGACTGTCCAGCTTGAAGATGGCCTACAGATGAGCTGACCTGTGCTGGCTGTTCCACCAAATGGTAGCTAGCTTGTGCTGGTTGTTGGGAAGCAGACTGGTAGATGGTTTCTACTAGGTGTGGCACAGTGGGCTGGCTAGCAGACTGGTAGACTATTTGTGCTGGTTGTTGAACAACAAACCAGGGCCCAGACTGGTTGCTGGTTTGTCCTTGCTGCTGTGAAGTAGGCTGAGCCTCTGACTGAGAACTGCCCTGTACAAGTGTCTGCCATTTGGATGGAGATGAAGATTGGTAGTTGGCTTGTACTGGCAGTTGAAGAACTGCTTGGGGCCCAGATTGGTAGATGGTTTGTACTGGTATTTGGCTACTGGACTGATCTACAGAAGTAAATGTTAGTGTCTGAAGAGGACTATTACTGGAAGGCTTTGACCCAGAGTGATGTTTACCTTTGTGATGCTTGAGAGGAGTCAGTCCATTGGGCTGTGCCACGAAAACATAACTTCCATCTACAGTTTCCACATTATTTGACTGGGAAACCGATTGACTGCCTTCTATTAGCTGCTGGCTGGAGACCTGGGCCACAGAGGCATCAACTGCCTGTTGAATCAGCTGGCTACTGGGCTGGACCACAGAGATGTCAATGACACTGGGAGTTTGTATGATTCCTGGTTGATTCACAGTTTGGCCACTGGACTGGGCTGATTGCTGGCTACCTGACTGGCTCACAAGCTCATAGCTAGCCAAAGCTAGGTTACTTGGCACACTACCATACTGTAGTATTGATAAGCTAGGTTGTGAGGCTTTGGAAGGTTTGGAGGAGCTGATTGCTGCATTGTGAACTGGCCTGGAACCAGTTTGATGGTGGGGTTTACCTTTCAGAGGCTTAAGGGGCCATCTACCAGATGGCACAGCAGATTGGAAGCTAGTCTGAAAAATCGGTTGGCCACTGGGCAAGGATAACTGCAGAGGGTTAGACTGGGCTATGGTTCCAGAAGTTGCTGGTTGCTCATTGCTGGACTGGGAAATAGTCTGCACGAACTGTTGGCTGCTGGGCTTCACCACAGATGTACTGCTAATTTGAAGAGGAATTGAGGAAACTACCTGCACTGGCTTAGAAACAGAATAACTGCTTTGTTGCAATGGGCTCAGGACAGAAGAACTGATGACTTCAGAGCCTTGGACAGTAGTTGACTGACTTGAATCAGATACAGAAAGGTCCGTACTCACTGCATTTCCCACAGAACCATAAACAAGACTACCAGTTCCAACTGAATCAACATGAAATCCTTGTTGGCTTGTATGCGATTCAGAGCCTTGTTTTTCACTTATCATGGGAGTGCCTGAAGAGCCAGCCTGAGAGCTATAGGATGTGTCAAAGCCCCATTTAACTGTATCCTTGCTGACTGGTCCAGTTACATCAGTCAAGCCATAAAAGTTAGTGAGACTTGGTTTCACTTCCTGCTTGGACTGACCAGGATCATTAGATACAGGATTGACTCCACCGCTGCCAGGGCTGTAGGCATAGACTACAAGAGGAAAACAAGCAATTAAAGCAAACAAATCAAGTTAAAATAATGCTGGGAAAAAAACAAAAACCTTACCAGTTGCAATACCATCATCGTCATCACATGCACCAAGGGCTAAAAGTACTGCTAAAGAATAACTGCAAAAGAGAAACTGCCATTTTCAAAACCAAACCAGGTAAATAGTAAAACAAAATTAAGAACCAAGGCAAAACAACATACCTTAAAATCCACATTGTTGTAGCACGCATCGCAACCCAAGTCAACACAACCATCCACTACCCTCAGCACATCAGCTTCAAAATACAAAGAAAGATTTCACCAAACTATGCAGTATTAGTCTTAAACTGGCCTTCTTATAGTCTGTGCAGCTACCAGTCAGTTGGCTAGATTATTGCCTCAGTCCAATCAATTGTCACAGGAATGTCTAATGGATCATCATTAGTTTCAGGTGTCAGTTGTTGCACGTTATTTTCATGGTATGCCATTTCATTAATACATTTTTTCAAACTAATAAGCTTTTTATGTTTTGGAAAAGAGATAAACATATTCTTAAATAAAAATGTATAGTTTCTTGATTAAATAAAGGAAAGAGTAAAAAAAACAAAGTAATTCACATAATAAATAAATATATTTCTGGTTAACTTAATGTCAGCAAAAGTTTAAGCTTGACGTATAAATACCTAAATGCAGGTATGCTGTTTTGTGGATCAAATGAAAGCAAATGTAAGAATCCAATATTTCACATTTAAAAATGTCCACAATGCATCTTTTTTCAAGCATTTTTCTGAACAAAGTACTCATTGCCGAAATTGGCCATCTGATGTGCAAACGGGCTTTTAGTGCTGGGAATAGCTTTGAAAAGCCTGTCCTGGCTCACTGATCAAACGACTTGATTAAAATAGTCAAAGTAAAACAGAAACTTACCAGCAAAATAAATGATTTTGTCATTTGCAGCAAAAATAGTTAAAAAACAGTCTAATATTTTATCTTTAGTCATACAGATAGTGTAAGACATTTTTTGAAACTGTGCTTATTCCGGTTATCCTAGTTATGAGTGAGAGAGAGGGAGAGGGAACAAATAAGATGTGTTTTTGAAGCATGCAGTTTTTATTTTAAATTTGGTTTTGTTATGTATTTAAGTGAAACATGTACTATATGGGGTTTAATGCATTAGTGTATTCTCATTGGTCAATAATTCAAATTGAACAATCATTTTATTCAGTTAATGATTGATTTAACAAACATCAGAGATCGACTGAAATGAACACTAACATTTGCATTATGCATGTCCTACATTCTGCTATGCCACTGATGATGTTACAACTTACACTGGTTGAAATCATAATGTTATCTGCGTGGCGTGCCGTGGCTGTTCAGACTGACACTAACACAAAGAGTCATGTTTTAATTTGTTATTTTCTTAATGACAACCTGAAAAAACTGAACAATTATTTAAACTGTACAAGCTAAAAATTAACATTTATTTTTATATCTTTTTTTAGCCTCAAAGTGTGCAGGTTTTGTCACAGCAGTGTATTTTGGACCTAATTACTTACTAAATAAAGTATACTTTTATACGTGACCTTTACTTAAGAATACTTCTTTTTCCTAAGGGTGTATTTACTGACTTATCAAGATCAGTCGAGGACAGACAGGGGGAGTATTGCCGCTCTGACAGCCAAGTTTGGTCAAAGCTAGAGATACTCTGGTCAGGATTTTTGCAGCTGATATAGAGTACTGATTCCTTGTCATGGTGACCCGCTGAAAATGAGCGCCAATTCTAATGCTTTAAGCTTTATAATGCATTGAGCACATTTCCCTCTAAGTTTGAACCTTAAGAGAAGATCTTTCCTTACTTTAAAGACTAAATCAAGGATGCTGCATAAAACCTTAAACATGTCTCTTTAGGTGTGAACATGTCATGGCCAGAAGCAGCTTTTCAGAAAATGATTCATTCATTAATTTTACTCTGGCTAAGTCCCTAATTTATCAGTGGTTACCACAGTGGAATGAACCGCCACAGAAAACAATATAACACAGATATAAACATTGTTATGGAAAATTACAATGCAATTTGGCAACAATGAAAATGACGAAAGAAGAATTCAACATGACTCAGTCAAGAACAAGTTTGGAGCGTATGTTTGATGCATAAAAATTTTAATTTCACATCTATAAATCTAATACTTCTTTACTAAAAGGAAATAGGTCTACAAACTACTGTTAATAGCAATGAGTGTATTACAAGAATTTATATTATTACATATTTATGTTAAAAAATTAAGTTTAATTATTTAATAATTCCAGTTGTTTTATATGTAAAAAGGCCTAAATACATGCAAGACCGTTCTGGTTTTCAACCATTGAAAGCAGATCCCTCGGGGATAGAGGGATTTGCATTCACAATAACTTTACTACTCTATTTATTTAACCTAAGAAATGTAATCCTTAGACCATTATTGTGCCTCTTGCAATCTGTTGTCTTGCTCATTTCCTCTAGTCACCATGATTTCCGAGTATATTAACTCATTTTGGGGATCACAGGGCTGGTAATGAATGATATGAATTAGCCACTAAATCCAAAGAGTCAATACTTACTGTGAGATTGTGGTGAGACTGTCTTATATTGATGTTTTGCTAATCAGACTTTTCACACAAAAATGATTTTATTGCTGTCAGCTTTCAAAAACAAGAATAATTTACATTAATTGTACTATGGGTGGTCCTTGACTTATCAGGGGTTACCCACAGGGGAATGAACCACCATCTAGTTTGGCATATATTGTACATAGCAGATGCCCTTCCACCCACAATCCAGCACTACGCTAGGAAACACTCAATCTGCATGCCACCACCCACACTCTCTTACACACACAAAGTTCAGACAATTGATCCTTCGCTAAGCCACACCCAAAAACCGCCACCCACGAATCGTGGCTTAGCTCTGTCAAACTTTCGAGCGAGTGTATATGGATTGTGCTAATTTGATATCGGGTATCCTTAAAGTTTGGACGAGATGGTGGAATTTTTTTCCTTTACAAAACCAAAAACCCAAGAGGAGATATGCCAGCGTGGATCAAAGCTTAAATGGGGGTTAAATGAGTGGAGCTAAGTTTGTTTTGTTTTGATATTCCTGACACATTCAGTGATTGACCAAAAGCAATAACTCAAACACCTTACCCTAAACAGATCTAAACTGTGTTTCCTACAAAAATACAAAGCAGGTTATGTTTTACAACTGTCTTTTTTTTTTCCGCTCGATATTATGAGTACAGCTCCATTTAAGCCTTAGCCATAGTAACTTAGTCATACAATTAGCAAATAGGTCATAATTACAAGAGTTATTGATCCGGAAAAATACAAAGATGCAAATCTGTTGCTAACTTTACTGAACTTCACATTTCCATCTATTTTAAAACTACGAATAGTTGAAATTTTAAATAAACAGAACAAAACCAAGATATGATCACAAACTGAGCACAATATACTTTACCAGCAGCTGTTTTTCATTCATTTATAAAGAGCACACAAACATACTGACAGTAATAGGTAACTTACTGTAGGTTGTTATAGGTCAATGATGCTAATTTTCGGCACAAATCCATCAGTTTTTCCCTCTGGCTGTTCTTTCTATGAATTACCTAACGTTATGTAAAAGCACTGTCCATGCGTGTTTCCTGGTCAGTTAGTGATGCTGTATTTCATTACAAAACAATTAATCTATCAGGTTTTATGGAAATCATGGTTTAATTTGTTATTATTAGATCATTTTAAAATGTCACCTCTCCTGCTGACCATGAGCTAAGCTTTTGAATGTTTAGTGTATGAGGCGGCTAGGTATGGCTTTAATTTTGATTGAATTATTCTCTAATCGGTTGCCTATTATGTCATGAATATACCTCTGTAATGCATACTGCATTCCTTTTTTGTCTGGCTTTCTTGGATATCTCACCTGTTCGCTAAAAATGACTATTATATCCCTGGCAATGTCGGACACTGGTGCATACACATTGTAAAAGCCTTGCCAGGCACAGAGGCTTGACAGGCATAGCAACAGTAACTAAGGAGGGTGGGGATTAGCGAATGGTCAATTTAGTAAACCGTATACCACAAGGTTTGACATTTGTTATAATAATGATCTTTTCAGAGTTAGATAAAAACTAAACCATTTACATGTTAGTTATATTTTGCTTTATGATAGATAGTCATTGAATTTAGTCTTAGATAAAAGTAGATTTTTTTTTTTTTTTTACAAAAGTAATTAACAATATATTGAGTTATATTTAAGCATCTGATTTGTTGCACTTCATGTAACAATTGGTTATTTCATTACTCATGTATTTCAGTGTTAGTAAATTAGATTTTTGTTTGAGGATAGAAAGAGGAATTAAGTCTTTACTGTAAAGTCTATTTTCTTTTAATTTCTTAAAGCATATTTTTTTGCAGATGCAGTTAGTATTTATAAAAAAAAAAAAAAATTGAAAAAAGTACAGTCAAATACATTAACAATAATTTATTAACATCAGAAAGCAAGCATAAAGGAGGAAACCGCAAACAAACACCTAGGACTTGACTTGTTGCAACAGCTTAAGCAACTTCCGTGATGAATGCGTATTGCTTCCAGCAGGTCCAGGAGCATTTTGATCTGTGACAGTCTGATAATTCACCTGTACTGGAATTGGAAGTTCAGGTTTCACTGACTGCAACACAGGCTTGTAGTTTGTAACTATTGGGGTGCTCCAGGTTTGAGAACTTGATGGCACAACCACAGAAGAGGTCTTCAAAACAGGCTGGAAGACTGTCTCATAACTTGACACTACCTGAGGTTGATAGCTGGTCTGCACTGGCACAGCCGGCGAAGAGCTGGACTGAGTGATAGACAGACTAGCAGGGAGCATTTGAGGCTGGGAAACAAACTTTACAGGAACGGAAGACACCTGGCCAGGAAGAACTTGTGCCTCAAAGCTGGAATACTCCAGTTTGTTGGGCTTTACTACAGGCAAATACAGATCTTGCCATAGCTTGGCTGGAGGCTGGTAGTTAGGCTGCTGCAATGGCCCTGAAGGATGACCAGTGGGCTGAGATGCTAAAGCATCATTCACTGGCCCAGGCTTGGCATCAGACAAACCACTGGGTTGGACCTCTAGCACACCTGGCTGCTCACTTTGAAGCACTACAGATTGCAAGCTAGGATGTCCAGAAACAGGAGCTGGTCTGAAAGATGTGAGGGGGCTGTGAACATCAAGATCCACAGGAATCAGGTCACTAGGCAGAACAGGCTTGATATCCAGAGCAAGGTTTGGAAGACTGTGTGAAGATGGAGAGTGATGTCTCCGCTTGTAACTGTGCTGTGGTAACTCATGGCATGAATACAGTTTGGAGCCAATCTGATGAATCTCATGAGACTGCACTGGCTTGAAAAAGGTTTGCCCATTCTGGTTGACAACATACTCATAACTGGACTGTCCTGCTTGCAGATGGCTTGGATGGCCTACAGATGAGCTGACCTGTGCTGGCTGTTGGACACCTAGCTGTGCCACCAACTGGTAGCTAGCTTGTGCTGGTTGTTGGGAAGCAGACTGGGCCTCTGCCTTGTAGACGGCTTCTACTAGTTGAGGCACAGCAGGCTTGCTAGCAGACTGGTAGACCATGTGTGCTGGTTGTTGAACAAATTCGGGCCCAGACTGAAAGCTGGTTTGTACTGGCTTTTCGCTACTGGACTCATCTACAGAAGTCAATCTTAATGTCTGGACATGACCATTTCTGGAAGGCTTGGATCCAAAGTGGGGTTTACCTTTGTGATGCTTGAGAGGAGTTGGTCCACCTGGTTGAGCCACAAAAACATAACGTCCATCTACTGGTTGTACATTACTTGACTGGGAAATTAATTGGCCTCCCTGCAAAAGCTGCTGGCTGGAGACCTGGGCCACAGGGGTATCAGCAGCCTGTTGAATTAGCTGGCCACTGGGCTGGACCACAGAGATGTCAAAGACACTGGGAGTCTGTATGATGCTTGGTCTATTCACAGTTTGGCCACTGGGCTGGGCTGATTGCTGGCTGCCTGACTGGCTAACAAGTTCATAGCTAGCCATAGCTAGGCTACTTGGCACACTACCATACTGTAGTATTGATGAGCTGGGTTGTGAGGCCTTGGAAGGTTTTGAGCTGATTGGTGCCTTGTGACCTGGCCTGGAACCAGTTTGATGGTGGTGTTTACCTTTCAGAGGCTTAAGGGGCCATCTACCAGAAGTCACGGCAGACTGGATGCTAGTCTGAGAAACTGGTTGGCCACTAGACAGGAATAACTGCAGAGGGTTAGACTGGGCCACGGTTCCAGAACTTGTTGGTTGCTCACTGCTGGACTGGGAAATGGTCTGCACCAACTGTTGGCTGCTGGGCTTCACTGCAGACACACTGCTAATTTGAAGTGGAATTGAGGAAACTACCTGCACTGGCTTAGAAACAGAATAACTGCTTTGCTGCAATGGGCTCAGGACAGAAGAACTGATGACTTCAGAGCCTTGGACAGAAGTTGACTGACTTGAATCATATTCAGACATGCCCATACTCGCTGCATTTACCACAGAACCATAAACAAGACTACCACTTCCAACAGAATCAACATGAAATCCTTGTTGGCTTGTTGTAGGAGATTCAGAGCCTGGTTTCTCATTTGTCATGGTAGTGCCTGAAGTGCCAGCCTGAGCTCTGTAGTTTCCAGTCTCAAAGCTTAATTTAACTTCATCTTTGCTGACTGGCCCAACTACAGCAGTTCCACCATAAAAGTCATAGAGACTTTGTTTCACCTTCTGCATGGACAGACTAGGATTACTAGATCCAACATGGCCTCCACTGCCAGGGCTGTATGCATAAACTATAAAACAAAAAACGCAATTAACAAAAACAACATATTCAGTTAGTTAACACTTCGGGGTGGAGGCTTACCATTTGCAATATCGTGAACACATGCACCAAGGGCTAAAAGTACTGCTAAAGAATACCTGCAAGAGAAAAAGCAATTTATAATACAAAATAAATGGTAGAGCACAATTAAGAACCAAAGCAAAACAACATAGGCCTACCTTAAAATCCACATTGTTGTAGCACGCATTGCAAACCAAGTCAAAACCATCCAATATCCTCAGCACAATAGCTACAAAATAAAAAGAGAAGCTTCTCCAAACAATGCAGTACCACTTCTGATCTGGCCTTTTATAGTGTGTGCAATACCAGCCGGTTTGCTAGCTCATTGCCTCAGACCAATCAGTTGTCACAGAAATGTTTAATGTATCATCATTAGTTTCAGGTGTCAACTGTTGCACGTTATTTTCATGGTATGCTATTTCAACAAACATTTATCCAAACAAATTAGCTCTTTATGTCTTGGAAAAGAGATAAACATATTCTTAACTGAAAACATATACTTTCTTTATTAAATAAAGAAAAAAGTACAAAGAAAAACAAAGTATTTCAGATAATATAATAATTGGCCAGTTCACTGTGTAGTTATGTTTTAAATGAGGCCATTTCACATTTAAAAATGTTTACAATGCATCTCTCTTTAAGCATTTTTCTAAACAAAGTTCTCAATGCCTAAAATGGCCATCTGATGTGCAAACTGGCTCATTGTGGTCAAATGACTTAAAAGTCTGGGTTTAAAAGAGTCAAAGTGAAGCTGAAACATACCAGCAGAATAAATGATTTTGTCATTAGCAGCAAAAATAGTTGAAAATAGGCTAATATTTTATCTTTGGTCATACAGATAGTGTAAGACATTATTTGAAACAGGATATTAGTTATTCTAGTTATGAGTGAGAGAGAGGGAGAGGGAACAAATAAGATGTGCTTTGAGGCATGCAGTTCTTATTTTAAATTTGGTTTTGTTAAGTATGAAACGTTTCATGTATTACAGTATATGGGATTTAATGCATTAGTGTATTCTCATTGAACAATCATTTTATTCAGTTAATGCTTGATTTGACAAACATCAGACACTGACTGAAATAAACTCTAACAGAGATTGACAAATTACTCTTTATTCTCTATCCTATTTTAACTAAGCTTTATATCTGGTTTTGTTGTATACCCTTTTTTGTGTTTTCGTCGATAATTTAAAAAAATTTATAAAGAGCATTACATGTTTATTTATTTAGATTTACACGCAAACAAAAACAAAACACATCTTTGTAAAACCAATGTAGCCTATGTAATATAACTTAATGTTACAAATAAATAATTAGGATGAGCATGTGCTGTATTTTATTTCTCTCTTAGTTTAAAGTCCTGTTTATTGTCATTTTCACTTTTTACTATGTTTATGTGAATTTTGTATTGTAATTTTTATGCAATGTTATTTCATCAAATTCAATCCAAAACATGCATATATGCACACATACAAAGGTAATCAGACTGTTTAGCAATTATGCCTCATCTTTGTGTTTTCATATAAGAAGTGAAAGAGGTGTAGTGTACATACACACACACTTAATATCAGAAATAAAAAAATCTGTTAAACAGAAATTGCGGAAAAAATAAACAAGGGGGTGAATAATTCAAGGGGGCTAATAATTCTGACTTTGAACATACTTGCACACACATACATTGTCAAAAGTCATGTTGACAGACCAAGAACTGTTGCGTAGGGATGCTATGCAAACCAGGACAGTTCCAAATGCAGCTTTATCAAAAACCAGCATTAACAATGTAGTATAGATACAGAAGTGTAATCCAAAAACAGGTAAAAGGTTCAGGGCAGGAAGCAAAGGGTGAAAACACGATTAACAGTCCAAGGTCAAAACCCACAGACACTCAAAGAGAACCACTAACATACAGCCAGCAACAGCTAAACAATACTCTGCAAATGTGTGTGAAACATAGAGGTTTAAATAGTCCAAATAATCAGTGTGTAAGCAGCTTCAGCTGTGTGTAATCAGTCTGGATCTGGAACTGGTTGTGTGTGCGTGACATGACTGGGTGTTGTAGTCCATAACATGGCAGATTTGTAGTTTGTGAGAATGAATATTTACAAGCGATCTCTGGTTTTTTAGATCGCTGGTAATCATGACAAGAACATTTTCACAGTATTTCCTACAGCCTAATAGTTTTTATTCAGGAGAAAGCCTTAGGCTGTTTATTTTAGTCTGGCTGGAATAAAAGTAGTTTATATAGGCCTAGTAAGCATGTCAATATAATTAGCCCCTTAAGAATTTCTTTATGTCTGCAGAACAAACCAATGTTGTCGAATGGCTTTCCTAATTTTTCTTTTAACATAATTAATCTATAGTTAACTCTTTAAATTGCACTTTAGGCTGAATACTAGTATCTTGCAAAAAACTGGTAAAATATTATGTAAATTAAATAATATAATATTGTCAGGCGAAGCAGTGGCGCAGTAGGTAGTACTGTCGCCTCACAGCAAGAAGGTCGCTGGGTCGCTGGTTTGGGCCTCGGCTCAGTTGGCGTGTCTGTGTGGAGTTTGCGTGTTCTCCCTGCGCTCGCGTGGGTTTCCTCAAAATCATGCGGTACAGGGGAATTGGGTAGGCTAAATTGTCCATAGTGTATGAGTGTGTGTGTGTGTGTGTGTGTGTGTGTGTGTGTGTGTGTGTGTGTGTGTGAATGTGTGTTTGGATATTTGTCAGAGATGGGTTGCGACTGGAAGAGCATCCGCTGCGTAAAAACTTGCTGGATTAGTTGGCGGTTCATTCCGCTGTGGCGACCTCGGATTAATAAAAGGACTAAGCCGACAAGAAAATGAATGAAATGAAATTACTATAGAAATGGACATTCCTAGCAAAACAAACAAACAAACAAACAAACAAACAAACAAACAAACAAACAAACAAACATTGCCATGACTTGCCACTCAAAAGTATCTTGCTATAGCTACTTATATTATAATCTAGCCAAATTAGATGTCTTGAAACCTTTCTTGTTGTATAAGCTGTTTACTTTGTCATTCTTTTAACATTTAACACTGTTGAATATACAGATTTTTATTTTTAATACACCCTTTTAAGTAATGATCTTTTCATCTTCAGTGATTGTGGTAATTTTTTTCTGGTAAAACAGTGATATTTCAATTGCATCCACTCCCACATTAAATACTACAGTAATTTTTAGAAATGCTTTAATGTTTTTTATCCATATTATAACAAATAGCTTATTTAAATTCTGTAGTTGCTCTGGTATCACAACTATAAACATAACCCAATACTGAATAAAACATTGTAATGTTTACTTTAAATTACCATAGTATTTTCTTCATGAGGTCATTTGTCCGCGATAAAAAACGCGAACACGATCTCCACCACTAGTGACTTTTCCAGGCGGCAAAACAGCGAGATTCAGAAAGTGTCCAACTTCTGATGTAATTTTTGAGCCCTACTCTTACTGCAGTCGCCTGCTCTCGTTTCCAATGCATCAAGGCGAGGCACACCTCAAATGAGCCTTATTTTATGTATTGCCAGAAAAGTGTATGCTTTTTAAAAGGAAGCAGGTCCTCTAACCCTCACATGAAGATGAGCAAATCATACTAAAAGTGAAAATACAAATGATATGAATTTGCCACTATATCAAAAAGTAAATACTTACCATGACAATGTGGTGGAGTGTTTCATATTGATGTTTTGCTGATCAGACTTTTCACATAAAATCATTTTATTGCAGTCAGTCTTCAAAAACAAGAGTAATATTCTTTTTTTTCATTTGGCTAGTCTCCGGGGAATGAACCACCAACTACTTTGGCATATATTTTACACAGCAGATGCCCTTACAACCACAATTTAGCAGTACACTAGTAAACACCTAATCTGCATGCCACCACCCACACTCTCTTACACACACACACACACACACACACACAAACACACACGCACGCACGCACGCTCGCACTCTCGCACGCACGCACGCATACACACACACACACACACACACACACACACACACACACACAATCAGACAATTTAGCTAATCCAAGTATAACAGTTAATCCTATATCACATGCCTTTGGTCACTTTTATTAATGTTCTGTTCAGAGTTGAAATAATAAAACGAAAGAATCACATGATTAAAAGTTAGATATTTATCTGCTTTATGTTGGATGATAATAAAATATAGTCTGGCACACAAGTAGATTTGGAATGCTGATTTAGTTAATACATTCTTGATTAAGCATATGATAGGTGATAGATGTTCATTTTACAATTTGTACTTACATTACTCATATACTTTAGTGTTAGAACACTGGATTTTTACTGTTGAGGATAGAGAGAGACCGGAAAAAAAGTCTTTACCGTAAAAACTCTTTTCTTAAATTATCAAAGCTTCTAATGTTTGCAGAAGCAGTTAAGTTTAAAAATAATGATAAAACTTTGGTCCACACACGCATACATTAACAATAATTTATTGACATTAAAAAGTAAACAAATCAGGAAACAAACCTCTAGGACTTGTTGCAATAGCTTGAGCAACTTCCTTGATGTATGCCTATTGACTAAGTTGACTGACTTGAATCATATCCAGACATGCCAATACTCACTGCATTTCCCACAGAACCATAAACAGGACCACCACTTACAGCTGAATCAACATGTTATTCTTTTTGGCTTGTAGTAGTAGATTTGGAGCCTGGTTTTTCTCTTGACATGGCAGTGCCAGAAGAGCCAGCCTGAGATCTATAGCTTCCAGTAACAATTTTTGTGCGTACGCAGCGTTGATACATGAGGCCCCAGGTGTTTCTACAGTAGAACATATACCACAGCTTTAAACAGCTCTTCTCCATGCAAATGTACAATATCAATGTTTGAATTTTCTCCACCCAATGAACACACTTCTCTTCTAATTAACAGATTAAAATGTTGCATTGAGTAAAGCTGCGTTCACACTAGAGTTTTTGTGTGTGCGAACTTCTGTCGTATGGCGCTGCAAAAAGGGGCGGGATTAAACAAGATTATTAGACATAAAAAAAAGCGAGCGATTGCTCCATGTTTTAAATTTCTGTCCAGAGAGGTCATGTTTTGATCCATGATTGGTCTCACGCAGTCAAGTGATGCGATTTCGCAAGTCAGGTAGAGCTTTGCACCGCAGCGACCTGCGAAACTGCCGACTTCAGACTGCATGATTTTCAAAGTAGTCGTGTCACAGATGTTTTCACACTGCATGCCTATCTGGGCTAGTGTTCCGTCGCTGCTTTGTTTACACTGCAAGATGGATCGGCGACATGGGCTTTCACACTGCCTGACTTTACAATAAGAAGAATCGCCAACAACTTTGTCCAAACTCGTCTCACAGCCAAAAACAAGTAGTATATATTTTGTTATTAACTACATAACGGAAAAGAAGCCTTTAATGGGGTCGAAAAAGTACATATTTGCTCACCTGGGCTAGAAGGGAATTAGCAATTTCTCCTCAACATTCTTTTTTAACTTTCTGTATGAAACGTCAAACAGACATGGAGTTTTTCCTCCATTTCTTGGGTCGAAATAAACCGAAAATGAGCGCTTTTAACTTCTCCCTCAACCTCCCACTGACCTGCAGGCACACGCACACACACAAGCGAATACTGCTCTCTCATTGGCTGTAGGTGATCGCCAATGTTATTTTCAAGTCAAAACTCATTTCACACGAGATTTGCCTGTGATTTCAGACATTTGTCGGCGATTTCTCAAAACCTGTTGGCGAGTCAAAATCGGGGCTAAAATCAGGCAGTGTGAACTAGGCACTAATGCATGACCCTGCGTTTCCGGTCTGACGCATTCGCGTGCATATGAGTAGCTATGTTTCCATCCAAAAATGCAAATAAACTTTATGCGCAAAACTGGATTATCGCATAAAAGTTGTGCGAATGAAGCATCGTTTCCATCCAACGAGTCAAAGCGAACAAAATCGTCACTTCCTGATTTACTGGCGCCAAATATCAACAGTAAAAACTGCATTTGCTGCAGTAGGAAAAGCTGCATCAATCTTTTCTAAATGAATGCGCCTCAGAAGACAGTCCTGATAAGCAGTGAGCGAGCAGTGGCGTTTGAAGGTGTCAGATGCGGAGCACAGGCGCTCTTGATTCTAGAGGTCATTAATAATATAAAAACATTAATACTGAAATGGTAAGGCATTTTATAATGACCAAAACAACATTTCAGATGTTTTATAATGTGCTCAGCCTGACGTTTTATCCATTCACACACATTTTAAGCATCACATGATCTCTTTGAACAAAATCACATGACCTTTTTTAATGCGCATGCTGGAGTTTGTGCGGTAAAAGTGTTTCCATCGCAGTTTATGCGCATCTTTTCTTATCGAATAAAAAGTTCATCCTACCCAGTTAGGCGCATAAGTTTTTTATGCGCATTGTCAAAATTTATGCGCATCATGGCGTTTCCATCAACTGGTTTTTTATGCGCATTTGCAAAATAGGTGGATGGAAACATAGCTAACACAAGTCTATGGGGAAAAAAGTCAAGTGTGATTGCAGCTTAATGTTTACCAAACCAGAAAAAAATTATATATTTAATTTATTTATTAGGCAAAATATTTTTTTTTCTTTGTACTTTTTTATTGAATCAAGAAAGTATACAATTTCATTTAAGAATATGTATATCTCTTTTCCAAGACATGACAATCTAATTTGTTTGGATAAATGTATTGTTGAAATGACGTACCATGAAAATAACGTGCAACAATTGACACCTGAAACTCATGATGATCCATTAACCGGCCCATTTAGACAACCGATTGGTCTGAGGCAATAATCTAGCAAACTGATTGGAAGTCACACACTATATATAAGGCCAGATCAGAAGTAGTTTTTATGTATGGTTTGGTGAAAGCTTTTTCTGTTTATTTTGTAGTTTTTGTGTTGAGAGTAGTGTATAGTTGATTTGACTATGGGTGTTAAAACTATGGGTGTTAAAACTATGTGGATTTTAAGGTATGTTGCTTTGTTTGTGTTCTTTGTGTGTTCTACCATTTATTTAAAATGACTGTTCTTCCCTTATAGTGTTTCTTTAGCAGTACTTTTAGCCCTTGGCACATGTGATTATGACACTGCAACTAGTAAGTTTATTTACTTATTTGTTTTAATTTATTTAAATCTAGCATCTAATTTTAATTGCGTTTTCTTGTAGTTTATACATACAGCCCTGGCAGCAGTGGAGGGAATCCTAGATCTGAAAATTCCAGTCCATTCATGCAGGAAGTGAAACAAAGCCTCTATAGCTTTTATGGACTAACTGATGTACTTGGACCAGTCAGGAAGGATACAGTTAAATGGGGCTATGATGCTGGTAGCTACAGATCTCAGACTGGCTCTTCAGGCACTCCAGTGACAAGTAATAAACCAGACTCTGAATCTCATGCTACAAGCCAACCAGGATTTCAAGTTGGTTCAGCTGCGAGTGGTAGTCTTGTTTATGGTTCTGTGAGAAATCCAGTGAATATGGGTGTGTCTGGGTATGATTCAAGTCAGTCAACTAATCTCCAAGTCTCTGAAGTAATCAGTTCTTCGGACTTGACCCCATTGCAAC
The DNA here is from genome assembly GCF_052040795.2 of Danio rerio. Classification (NCBI taxonomy): domain Eukaryota; kingdom Metazoa; phylum Chordata; class Actinopteri; order Cypriniformes; family Danionidae; genus Danio; species Danio rerio. The sequence goes on from NC_141044.1 coordinate 10,310,927, forward strand.
AAAGCAGTTATTCTGTTTCTAAGCCTAAGCCAGTACAGGTAGTTTCCTCAATTCCACTTCGAATTAACAGTATGTCTGTGGCAAAGCCCAGTAGCCAACAAATTGTGCAGACCATTTCCCAGTCCAGCAGTGAGCAACCAGTGAGCTCTGGAACAGTGTCCCAGTCCAGCCCTCAGCAATTCTCTCTATCCAGTGGTAAACCAATGTCTCAGACTAGCCTCCAGTCTGCAGTGCAGTCTGATAGATGGCCCCTCAAGCCTCTGAAAGGTAAACCCCATCACTCTGGTTCCTGGCCAGTTCATAATGTGGCAACCAGCTTTTTAAAGCCTTTGCAAGCTTCAAAACCTAGTTTATCAATATCGCAGTATGGCAGTGTACCAAGCAGCCTAGCTGTGGCTAGCTATGAACTCGTGAGCCAATCAGCCCAGTCCAGTGGCCAAACTGTAAATCAACCAGGCATCATACAATCTCCCAGTGTCATTGACCTCTCTGTGGTCCAGCCCAGTAGTCCGCTAATTCAACAGGCAGTTGACACCTCTGTGTCCCAAGCCTCCAGCCAGCAGCTAATACAGGCAGGCCAATCTGTCTCAACGCCAAATGTACAACCAGTAGATGCAAGTTATGTTTTTGTGGCTCAACCCAATGGACTGCAGCCTCCCAAGCACCACAAGGGTAAACATCACTTTGGGTCTAAGCCTTTCAATACTAGTCCTCACCAGACACTAAGATTTACTTCTGTAGGTCAGTCCAGTAGCCAGATGCCAGCACAAACCAGCTACCAGTCTGTGTCTCAACCATCTCTACAACTGCCAGTACAAGCCAGCTACCAGCCAGAGGCTCAGTCTCACTCCCAACAGCCAGGACCAACAAGATACCAGTTGGTAGCCAAGCCCAATGTTCAAGAGCCACCAAAGATTAGCTTTTCTGCAGCGCCACTTGCTCTTCAAAAACCAGCACAAACTAGCTACCAGTTGGTGGCACAACTAGGTGTCCAACAGCCAGCACAGGTAAGCCTACCTGTAGCCCAACCAAGCCATCTGCAAGAAGCACAATCCAGCTACGAGTATGTTGCCAAGCAGAATGGGCAAACCCTTTTCAACCCAGTGCAGTCCCATGAGATTCATCAAATTGGCTCCAAACTTTATTCATGCCATGAGTTACCACAGCACAGTTACCAGCGGAGGCATCCGTCTCCATCTACACCTAGTCTTCCAACCCTAGCTCAGGATTTCAAGCCTGTGGTTCTGCCAAGTGATCCGATTCCAATGGACCTGAACCCTCTCAGTTCTCTCGCATCTACTTTCAAACCAGCACATCTGCGTGAACATCCTGTCTTGCAGTCTGTAGTGCTTAAAAACGAACAACCAGTTGAGCTAGAGATCCAATCAAGTGATTTGTCTCTTGTCAAGCCTGGACCAGTGACTTCTAGTTTTGTATCTCAGCCCACTGGTCATCCTTCAAGACCATTGCAGCAGCCTGGCTCCCAGCAACCAACCAAGCCGTTGCAAGATGTGTTTTGGCCCGTAGTCAAGCCTGACAAACTGAAACCTTCTGGTTTTGAGGCACAAGTACTACCTAGCCATGTATCTTCAGTTTCAGGACAGTTTGTTTCCCAGTCTCAAATTCTGCCAGTTGGTCTGTCTCTTGCTCAGTCTACCTCTTCCCTAGCTGTGCCAGTGCAGGCAAGCCAATTGGTTTCCCAGTCAAATGTGCAACCAGTTGATAGACATTCTGTTTTTGTGGCCCAGCCCAGTGGACTGACTCCTCTCAAGCACCACAAAGGTAAACACCATGTTGGGTCCAGCTACCAACCTCAAGTTCTGTCAAGTTCTGGGACTGTTTTGCAGCCTGTATTACAGACTACTTCAGTGGTTGTGCCATCAAGTTACCAGTCTACAAGTTCCCAAGCCTGGAGTAACCCAATAGTTTCAAACTTCGAGTCTGTGCAGCCTGAACTTCCAATTCAAGCACAGTTGACTTATCAGTCTGTCACGGATCAAAATGCTCCTGGCCCTGTTGAAGGCAGCAGGCATCCATCACAGAAGTTGCTCAAGCTGTTGCAACAAGTAAAGTCTTAGGTGTTGTTTGCAATTTTCCTGATTAATGTTTACTTTCTGATGAAAAATAAAAAAATTTTTGTATTTGACAAGTTCAGTATTTATTTTTATTTATTTTTTTTAACTGTATCTGCAAAAATGAGGTTGGGGAAATTGGTCTTGAGCAGTTTTACAGTAACACTACTTTTAACTTTCATTTGTATTGTCCAAGCAGGATATAACAAATCTTCACAAGTTGTCTTAATTTTACATTGCATGTAAACAAACAGGGTCTTACTTCCAAGAACACTGAACTGTACATTTTAAAGTAACCATGTTATCATCTGTGCCAAAAGCCTAGTGGTTAAGTGCACTCATTTACTTGTAGTGCTAAGGTGGTCATGGTGACCCCAGTATAATGTCTGACTTGATGTAATTTGCTGGTCCTTTCCATTCATTCCTGTGTCTTCCTCTACTATCCTATTGAAGTTGAGAAATTCCTATTATGTACAGTATGTGTCTATTAAACTGTGGATTGACTTATTGTTTCTGCAGTATAATCACATTTTGTAGCACTGAATTATGGATGTCTCTTAATTCAGGTGAACGGTATCAGTGCTGAGCAGTTGCTTTTCCCTTCCCGCTGACCACACTAACCTAACAAAATATATTGCCTAATAATATTTGCCTTTCTTTTTTTTTAGACATGTTGCAAACAGGGTTCGAAATCCATAAAGCAGCATACAGGAATTTAGCAGAACACTCATTCAGTAGAAGCAACTTTTACCATAACAATGTGTCTGCAGAATATTTCCTCACTTTTGAACTTAAATTACTGCCTTGCATGCAATTCACAAATAGACTTATAATATAAACTATATTTAAATCATTTGCACAATTTACTTTGATCAAAGTGTACTTTTATATTTAAATTTACAGTATGTCTCTCTTTTCCAAAACATAAAAAGCATATTTAGATAAATTCGTTCCTCAAATTAAGATTTATCTATTTTTTTTAATTATCTTGCTTCGTATAACTTTTGTTATCTTTTTAAAATGAAGTTTATGCATTTAACCCTGACTGCAGTAGAGGCTATCCTGGATCTAATAATTTCAGTCAATTCATGCAACAACTGAGAGTATCTATAACTGATATAGCTTAACTGATGTAGCTGGACCAGTCAGCAAGTATACAACTTACTGTGCTGCTGATAACACTGGAAGCCACAGTTCTCAGGCTGGCTCTTCAGGCACTCCCATGATAACTGAAAAAACAGGCTCTGATTTTTGTTCTAGAAGCCACCTTCAAGGATTTCATGTTAATTCAGCTGGAAGTTGTATTCTTATTTATGGTTCTTTTGTAAATGCAGCGAGTATGTCCAGGTATGATTTAAATCAGTCAACTAGTGTCCAAGGCTCTGAAGTCCTCAGTTCTTCTGTCTTGACACCTTTGAAGCAAAGCATTTGTTCTTTTTTTTTTAAGTCAGTGCAGCCAATTCCTAAAATTCCACTGCAAACCAGCAGTGTGTCTGTGACAAAGCCCAACAGCCCACAGTCAGTAGAGACTATTTCCCAGTCCAGCTGTGAGCAACCAGCAAGTTCTGGAACCATGACCCAGTCTAGCCCTCTGTAGTTATCCCTGCCCAGTGGCCAACAAAAATCTTAGACTAGCTTCCAGTCTGCAGTGCAGTTTAGTAGTTTAAGGGCCTACTCACACTATGCCATCCATACCGTGCCCAGGCCCGTTTCCCGGATCGTTTGAGAAGTGTGAGTGCACTGAATCGGGCTCAAGCACGGTTCACTTGGCCGGGCCTGGCCAAGTTGGAAGAGGTGGGTCTGAGCGCGGTTCACTTGGGCTTTGGCGCGGTACGCTTGTGTGTGAGTGCAAAACGCGCCAAAGCCGAAACTGAAAGCGAGACGTGACTGTTACGGGACTGTTTCATATGGATTTATTAATCATTCTTACTGTTCAGTGAACGCAAACTGCTGTAGTGTATTAAAAACGAGAACTCCTCACTGCACGACAGCTGCACGGCTTCACCAGACCTCCTCATTCCTGCAGCACGAGAGCTTTATGATTGTTTTTGAGTGCCAAAATTGGCGCATCTGTTCAGCGAAATATCTGACTGCATGTCACCGCATTCCTAAGGACTGTTTGGTGAAATATTTGACTGCATGTCACTGCATAACAAACGACTGAAACGATATAACTAGAGAAATCTCCACTGTGCTGCTGAGTGAGAGCGCTTCTCACTGAACAGCGCAGCAGCAATGACGTAAGCGTGCCGAGGCCCATTTGGGGTGTGAGCGCGGGCCGTCGGGGGAGACGGGAGGGGGGACAAGCGTGCTTTGGCCCGGTTCGAGGCAACTGTACCTAGTGTGAGTACGGCCTAAGCCCCTGAAAGGCCAGTTCATAATGCAAATATCAGCTCTTCATTTATTCATTCATTCATTCTCTTTTTAGCTTAGTCCCTTCATTAATCTGGGGTTGCCACAGTGTAATGAACTGACAAATTATCCAGCACATGTTTTATGCAGCGGATGCCCTTTCAGCTGCAATCCAAGACTGGAAAAAAAACTCTTGCACACACTCACATACACTACAGACAATTTACCTCATTCAAATCACCTGTACCGCATGTCTTTGAACTGTGGGGCAAACCTGAGCACCCGAAGGAAACGAACACAAACACCGGGAGAACATGCAAACTCCACACAGAAACGCCAACTGACCCAGCCAGGGCTGAAACCAGTGCCCATTTTGCTGTGAGGTGATTGTGCTACTCACTGCACCACTGTGCTGCCCATCAGCTCTTCAAAGTCTTTGAAAGCTTCACAACCTAGTTTATCAATATTGCCAAGCCATCTTTAAGCAGCACAATCCAACTGCAAGTATGTTGTCAAGCATAATAGGCATCGCTTTTCAAGTCAGTGCCATTCCATAGGATTCATCAGATTGGCTCCAAACTGTATTCATACCATACACTACCTCAGCTCAGTTACCAGTGGAGGTATCAGTCTCCATCTACACTTAGTTATTCAATACCAAGCTTGTTGTTCTGCCCAGTGATCGGTATTCCTGTGGACCCTAACCCTCCCAGCCCCTTCACACTTTCAAACCAGCACATCTGCCTGGAAATCCTAGCTTACTGTCAGTAGCGCTTCAAAGCGAACAGCCAGCTGCGCTAGAGATCCAACCAAACTATTTGTCATATGCTAAGCCTGGACCATTGATTTATAGTTTTATATCTCAGACCACTGGTCATCCATCAAGACATTTGCAGCAGCCTGGCTACCAGTCTCCTGCCAAGCTATGGCAGGATGTGTTTTGGCCCCTAGTCAAGTCTAAGAAAGTGGAGACTTCCAGCTTTGAGGCACAAGTTCTTTCTAGTAAGGTGTCTTCTGTTCCAGGACAGTTTGTTTCCCAGCCTGAAATACTGCTCACCAGCCACCACGAATGTCAAGTTATGAGACCGTCTTCCCTCTTCAGTGGTTGTGCCATCAAGTTACCAGTTTACATCAAGTTCCCAAGCTTGGAGCTGACCAATAGTTTCAGACTACAAGTATGTGTTGCAATCCTTGCTACCTGAACTTCTAATTCCAGTACAGGTGAATCATCAGTCTGTCACAGATCAAAATGCTCCTAGACCTACTTAGCAGTAAATATTCATCCCACAAGTTTCTCAAGCTGTTGCAGCAAGGTAAGTCCTATGTATTTACTTGTTTGCTTTCTGATGTTAATACATATTCATTATATTACACAATACCACAATTAATCCTGCTGAATGTACAAGTGAAAGTAAGTTCTGGGTTTAAAAATAAGTCTAAGCATTATCTGCTCAAGTTCAGACGCTGAGATATATATATATATATATATATATATATATATATATATATATATATATATATATATACGCATGGCAACATGTTGACACGTTCGAGCATGAACTCGGTTCAAATCCAGCGTCTGATGAAGACGTTCTTCTTTTTTTCCCCTGCTACATATCAGATTTTGGCTACTATTCATCACGAGGAAGACAAGTAGGAATCATTAACAAGTGTGTGCATCATATATTATTTGCACATTTATTGAATGGAAATGTTTTTGATTCACGTATACAAATTTGTCTTCAGGTGGCACCTTTATAGCCATGTGCATGCAGTTGATCGCTGCGATTACATTGGGAAAACCAGCGACCGCTCAAATTTTTTAATGTTTGGCTGGTCAACTGCATGGTATTGAAACCTTATATACCTGCTAGACATGCTGATGAACCTATACAGCTGCCATTACACGGCTCAAAGATACTTTGTAGTGTGCAATTTAACATGATTGCCTATAGGGGTCGCCAATGAAAGTAAAACACACACACAAGAACAGCATGTCCTCCAGACATGAAGTTGGCGTGGAACAACGCATATTCTCACGTTCATTACATCGTTAGTAAATCCAACAAGAGCATGAAACCTGGCGTACGCAAAGTTTTTGTGCATACGCAGCGTTTGGCCATATGGCCAAATTGACCTATCAGGTCAGAAGAACCTTGGTAAGAGAGGTAAAGAAGAACCCAAAGATCACTATGGCTGAGCTCCAGAGATGCAGTCAACAAATATGAGAAAGTTCTAGAAAGTCAATCATTACTTCAACCCTTCAACAGTCAGGGCTGTATGGCTTTATGGCCTGACACATGAGTTCCGCATGGAGTTTGCTAAAAAAAAAAAAACTGAAGGATTTTAAGATGGTGAGAAATAAGATTCTCTGGTCTGATGAGGCCAAGATAGAACCTTTGGCCTTAATTCTAAGCGGTTTGTGTGGAGAAACCAGGCACTGTTCATCACCTGCCCAATACAGTCACACCAGTGAAACATGGTTGTGGCAGCATCAAGCTGTGGTTTTCAGCTGCAGGGTCAGGACGACTGGTTTCAATCGGGGGAAATAAAAATGCCGCTAAATACAAGGATATCCTGGATGAAAACCTTCTCCAGAGTGGTCAGGACCTCAGACTGGGCCTTAAGGTTTACCTTCCAATGAGACAATGACCCTAAGCACACAGCTAAAATAACAAAGGAGTTGTTTCACAATAACTCTGTGACTGTTCTTGAATGGCCCAGCCAGAGCCCTGACTTAAACCCAATTGAGCATCTCTGAAGAGACCTAAAAATGGTTGTCCACCAATGTTTATGATTTAACCTGACAGAACTGGGGAGGATCCACCAAAAGGAAAGGCAGAAGATCCCCGAAGCCAGGAGTGATAAACTTGCATCTTTTCCAAAAAAAAAAATTTAAAAACATGGCTGTACTAGATCAAAAGGGTGCTTCTACTAAATACTGAGCAAAGAGTCTGAATACTTAGGACCATGTAATATTTAAGTTTTTCTTTTTTTAATAAATCTGCAAAAATGTCAACAATTCTGTTTTTCTGTCAATATGGGATGTGTGTGTACATTAATAAAAAATTAACTTAAATGATTTAACCAAATGGCTACAATATAGCAAAGAGTGAAGATACTATCTGTACCCACTGTATATATATATATATATATATATATATATATATATATATATATATATATATATATATATATATATATATATATATATTGCACGATAAAAAAAAAATATTGCCGTTAATCTGTTCTCAAAGTTGGGTTGTGAGCTGGGTCTATTCTACGCAAGCTATGATGACTTTCACCTTGATATTTTTGAGCATATGTATACCTGCCCGGTGATCTGTCTGACTAAAAGGTGCCCTTCTGAATCAAATCAGCAGGATGCTCTTCTGGATCTTTCACTTACTTTGAAGACATTACTGACTAGACTACGCTTACATGGACATCTGTAATCTAGTTATTTGCCATAATAGACAATAACATAGCAAAGGTGTTTACGTGAAGTGCTTTCATTTAAGCACTGTAATTCCTGTAATTTTGGGTGACTTTAACTGAAGCTCGGCAGTTTCACATTCACTCATGAACATTTCATTTATGCCCCTGTGACAAACTGGGGTATTAGAAAAAAATAAGGAGTAAGGACTGCTAAAAGTGTTATGGAATTTAATAATGCACACCAAATGGAAAGAAAAAACTTCCGCATTTCGATGTGTGTATGTGTGTGTGTGCGTGCGGTCCTTTACAGACAGTGTGTGGATCTTGTTGGAAAATATGGCAAAAATTTTACATGAAAGTTATAGTTTTAATGCGGTGTTTACTTCAATAATGCCACTAATATCTGCATACTCCACGTCTCAATTCCATTTCTGTTTAGTTCAGCTGTGACTTTAGTCGGATTAAGGTGATCAAAAATCGCTGTTTCAAACTTATGTAGGCCTCAGTTCAAAATTCATGTTTACCTGAATAAACAGTAAACACAAGTACATCTTATTTAACATAATTTATTTTCATCATCAATTATAGTAGAACAGTTTCTCAAGCAGTTTGTGATGGAATTTGGAAACAGGAGATGAGCCCCTGGTCTAATGCGCCACTTGGCTTGAGAAACCCATTCTCAAAGACTTTTAGTAATTATTCAGGTAGCACACATATTCTGAATGCCTTCAGCAGAATTCAAATGAGCCATTTTTTTCGAGATTATTTCAAGATTATAGTGAGTTCAATCTAGTTTAATAAAATAAAAAAAACTATGCCCATGCACAAATTATATATATATATATATATATATATATATATATATATATATATATATATATATATATATATATATATATATATATTTACATACAGTCGCCCTCCTTTTAAATTTGACAGTTTTTCTCAATTTCTTTGGTTCAAATTTCGAAAAGAATAATTACATTTTTGAAACCAGATCTCTGAACATTTTGCTTGATCACATATTTATACCATACCACAACATGTTTATACCATACATATCTGATACTGACATCAGCTTGTAATGTATGCTAAATTGGTTAAGGTCCTCCATTAGCAATATCATGTGCATCATCTAGTTAATTAATCAGGATTGTGAGCATATGGATTGCCCACAGCACAATCACTACCTCTACAATCCTGAACTGCAGAAACATGTGGAAGAGCAATTGGAAGACGTGTCTATTTTTTTTCTTTTTTTTTAGATGTTTATTTTGTAGTGTATTTGTGGTAACATAAATACGAAACGCAGTTATTGGAATATAAGCAAGATTGCACTTTACATGTAATACATTCATACAAAAATACATGCATGTTCCTTTTTTATGTACAATTGACTCTTCTTAACAAATCGTCACCTTAGAATTATAAGGTTCTATCTGTGCTTTGAATGATTTTGAGATGTTGAGCTTTAAAGTTTTTGCTTAAAGCAAAAAGTATGTGTGTAACATTTTTTTAAAAATAAAAAGTATTAAAATGTAAACAACTGATAAAAAATATCTAATAATGTAAATAAGTTGTCATTTAATAGGAATATGCCAATAACTCACTTTGAATAACTAAATTTTACAGACATGCACTACAGTTGTGAAGTTCAAGCAAACCGTTTGCACCATCTGCACTTACAGTTTAGATAATGTTAAGACTGTAGAAAAATGTGCCGAAGCAATTGAGGAAAACAGTAATTCTTATATATTGTGCCCCAGTTTCTGTTTATTGGAGAGAAGATTTCTTTCAACACATCTCTAAACATAAGAAACTAGCATTTTAATACTAGCATTCAGCTTAAAGTGCAATTTAAAGGCCTAACTAAGTTAATCAGGTTAGGTAATTAAGTAGTAGGTTAATTATTCTAATAAAATAATGTTATTCTGTTAAGCCAATTATACAGAATTTTAAAAGTAACATTGATATAACTTGCTTTTTCTGTGAAATTCCCACTGAAAGTAGCTCACTTAGTTTGGGAATGTCCTTTTGTTCAACCTTTTTGGATTAATGTGAATGCTTTCATTATCATATATATCAACAGACACCTTGTTAAATATAAAATTCAAGTTTTTGTGTAAACCTTGTGTTATTTATTAAAAAGTTTTATAAATGTAAACCCATTTTTAGCATATTCAAACAAGAGCTGAAACAGTTTTGACATACCATTCAATATCTAGCAGCCTACACACTAATGTTTAAACTTTGTGCTTATTGATTGTTTAATAGGCATATTCATTAATATTCATTTCCTTTTCATGTGCCCTCTTGTTTTCCCCTTATATATCTTATACTTTTGTTACAGGCTACTTACGTCAAAATAATTCCCTTGTTGTTGATAATGAACAATAGTTTGCATGGACTATTCCGTTTTATTTGTACTGTAACACTTTGTTGTTGTTGCAATAAATAAATAAATCATTGATCTCCCATGTGATCTGTCTTGCAGCAAACTACGAGCTGACACCCCGACCTGACAGCCTCTTTTTCAACTCCGCCCCCACCTGCGCTCGGCTAATCTCGTTGATTGCCGGCTGCAGCCGTGCTTCATGTCGAACGCACCTATGCTGCCCACGTGATTCAAACACAATCAAAGGAGTCATTTGTTGACGAGTCAGACTTCGAACATTCTGATAAAAAAAAAACAGAGAAAACACATTAGAAGGGGAAATTCTTGTCAGGTTGGTATCTTTCTCGCCAGATAAGGGTTTATTCGTAAAGTTTGCGTCATGGCAGGATCGCACGACGGGTGTTTGTTGATACACACTGAAATTGGCTTTGTAAATCGACGCCCCCCTAAAATGATGCCTTAGGTGGTCGCAGTTGCTGTGGTGTTCAGAATGTATTTAAGTGGTTTTCTGTGCTGTTGTTAGGGTGTTCTTGGGTGGTGAAAGGTTTGTTTAGATCCCTCTAATGTTTGAGCATTAATATAGATATGTTGCAATACACAATAGTACACAATAACTAACAAAAATACTTATTTTCTGCTTTGATATATGAAGAGCTCAGATGCAAAAACCTGTCATCCAGGATTTTCTTCTGCAATGACCATTTTTTTAAGCCTATTACAATAATGTTCATTTTTTTTTCGTGTTAAAAGTGCTGAAAATAACATGTTATTTTCTATAAAAGTGAAATTACTGAATCAAGATATAGAAACCTGAGAAAATTGCTAATATAAGAAGAGTTTGAGATGGCACTTTACATCTGCACTATATATATATATATATATATATATATATATATATATATATATATATATATATATATATATATATATATATATAATGTGTGTGTGTGTGTGTGTGTGTGTGTGTGTGTGTATATGAGCAATTAATCTTATCATGAAAAGTTTTCAACAAAGTACAGAAACTGTTTCTGTTTTTTTTTTTTTTTTTTTTTTTTTGCATAAACAAGTATTTTAAAGTACTTTAGAAATACTCCTATTATATTTCATTTACCAAAGTCACACAAGTGGCGATTTCACATCTGTCAAATCCGTATAGGAGAGATGTCACATTTCTAACGACACTTTTTCCTTATAAATGCACAAATGTTAAATAAAATCAATAATTTTGTTCTATACAAATGAACTCCTCTACTTTTGATTAGCATTATCTATTTTGGGTTGAGCAGTTTCACAGAATTTCTACTAAGTATATTGTATACTGTAAACTTGCAGATTTTTTTGTCACATCCATAACACATTTATTTTTTCTTTATTTAAAGTACAGAACATGTTTACAGAATTGTATGTTTCTGATCCCATAACTCTGTGGTTAGTTGTTTTGAAAAATATAAACGTCCATAACGCTGGAATTGCTCATATATATTAGTTTATTTTGTGCTAAAAAAATACCATGCCAAGAAACAATGAATTAAAATACATTTTTTGATGGGGCAAGTAATTTTATTTTTTTCTGCTGGGCCATTAAATAATATGAAGTCTTTAGCTATATATAAATCTGAAATTTCATTCTTGGTGGTCTTATGCCCGATTCACACAGGACTTTGCCGTCAACGCTTGACCGAGGGCGTTTCTGAAGTTGGGAGTGATGCGATCGTCATAGCAGCGTCAGCCAATTAAATTAGTCCGCAATCGGACACTGTATGAACTAGGGTATTTGCATTAAGCGATCTGATTGGCTGACTCTTCCATTAACGATTAAAAAGTTGAGAATTTCCCAACTTCTGCAACAAGCAATGTCACTGAAGTGACGCCGACGGACCCACAATGCAGTTCAGCAATGCCTGACGTCAACCATTCAAAGTGAATAGGAAGCGTTGACACTGACGCCCCGTGTAAATGGGGCATTTAAAAGTGTAAACTTTGACTTGGTGAAATCTGCAGAAACACTGGTTTAAATATTTATTTAATGTTTAATAAACACACTGCTGTAGTCATTTATTGATAATATTCTTGTGTGCCTTGATCTGTGTGTATTCATACACTCTCATATCTGTGTCCACTATACATGCTAGGCAGAAGACCCTGGAAATGCAAGGTATTAAAAACTATTTATCAGTGTCAAACAACAGACAAACCCTGAGACCTGCCCTGCCTTGCAGCCAATGAGAATCCAGACGATGTTAGCGTCAGCGACTGACCAAGGGAGCATGCTGATGAAGACCTTTGAGTAGATGCTTCTCATGTGAGTATTTGGACTTGCTCTTTATGCTCTCTCTAGCAAACACACTTGAATTCTACTTCCTCTCACCAGTTTCTCTGTATTCCCTTTGAATCTGTCTCACCCCCTTCCGCTTCGAACGCTATCTTTTCTTGCTCAGGTCGTAATACAGAGGCAAGATTAGCTCCTGTAGGCTTTGATGCACCATAAGGTCAGCTCTGAGATCGATGTAGCAAAAGAAAAAAAAAAGAAGAAGTAAAAACCCCCATGCACACAAACTCACTCTTCTGAGCAATCAATGGCTCTTTATATTTATCTGAGGGGGGCCTGATAGTGTCTGAAGCATCAGAGCTTTCTCCAGCACTCATCTTTGATGGGCTATGACACTTTTTCTCACTGTTCTCTGATCCCAGTCAATTAAGTAGATTCGTCTGAGCAGCATCGCAGAGAAACCGGCTGTTGCTTTGACAAACGCAGCATACATTCAGCCATGCATCAATTTTCCTGGAAATAAAAATCAATTAGGGGTCATTCCACATAAATATTTCAATTGTACAGATGTAACAAGATTGAGTGCACTTATGTAAATGAATTGATTTGAAATATTATGTAAAATACAGCTGAGGGAATACAAGAACTAGACATATTTCTAGATAAACAGCATGACAGTCATACTAGCAATGAAGTAATGTATAAATAACAAGTCAGATAGTTTTATTATAATTAAAAGTGGTTTAATACATTACAATTATTAATTCATTACAATAATAATCAATGAATGTGTATTATGAGTAGTAGTATTTTTTTTAATAAATCCATTCTAACTCAATTTAATTGATAGATTTATTCTCTTTATAAAGGGTTCATTATTACAAACAAATAATTTAACCTAAAATATATTATATAAAAAAACTGTTAATATAAAGCCATTTTGCTCTTTTGTAGGTTATCCATTTTCGAGTTATGCTGAATAAATCTGGGAGTAGGCTGTGCAATAAATTGTGCCAGAAACCCTTAAGATCAATGTATCAGTTATTGATTTCTAAATCTTAATAAAATTCGTATAAAAATGTATTGTTACAAATTTACCAGTTATAGCTCAAAATACACTCAGATGGACATCTTACGTCTCATGTAATTATTAAATCAGTGTTTAAATTATTGACCTTATTCTCCGCAGACGAGCGGGCGCTGCTATTTGAATCTTTTTGGCACGAGACTTCCGGTCTCATTCACTTCCATTCAATTTTAGACATTAAAAACTGCTCGTTTCGCTGTTTGATGTTGCAAACTGATATTTCCTTGTTATATTATTCTACTTGGTCTGTATAGTCATGCAAACATTTGTTTGTAAAGCAAGTAGTTTGACCGTTTTTTGCCGTTTATTATTCCTTGTCATTTCTCCCATAGGCAACTGAAACGGAAGTTCTAAGACAATCGCGAAAACAGGCGCACTCCGCATTTTAGAATAAGGTCAATACAAATATGTCAGTTAAACCGTTCATAAACAATGTCATACAAAACTGACCATTTCTTGTAACATTTGCATTATATTACATGCAGTATATATTCATTATATTTTCATTGACCTCTTAGTGATGTTTTAGTTGTTTAATTGTAAACTGTGTAGACTGTTTTTGAGTACAAACATAGTTTAATAACAATTTGAATTCAAATTTGATGTAAAGCCTTTCTAATGCACATTTCAAACGTTTTCAAGCCTCTTTTTTTATTTGAGTACTGAATATTATATCCATAACAATAAAAGCAATTGCTTCTTTAGCAGTTTATGCTCTGTTGTTAATTGCAGACTTTGGTATTATAGTAATACGCGAGTAATAAAGCTACAAATAAAGTTACATATTTGGTATCAAACAGTTACAAAGAAGATATTTTAAAGTATGTTTCAAGCTGAAAACCATTAAAATTCATTGTTATGGATACCAGATTCTAACATCTTTCGAAATAACTCCTTTGTGTTGAAAAAAAAAAAAAACAGATTTGTGACAAGTGAAGTGTGAGTAAATGATGACAGAACTTTGGGTGACCTGTGCTTTTAAAAGAAACATGATGCAAAATAAAAGTAATAAAGCAAATCTTTTTTTCTAAACGCTGTCTCACATATAGATCTTTTTAAAATGTATGAGAGTATGTACTGTAGGCTATATTTGAGAAATGCTACTTATAAGCTTTAGGGACCCTGAGCCTGTCCCTGAAGGATCCTTTGGGCTTGCAGAGGGAGGTGATATGTTTCCAGCCCTATGGGGGAGACAGACCTTTAACACAAAAGCAAAAGCCGGTTTTGAAGGAAACTGCTCTGAGTTTAAATAGAGCTTAAAGGACACTCAGAGGATTTGCAGCTGCTTACACAGATTTACCTTGAACTTGCTTTGGACTAAAATCAGTTACAGGTTGTACACGATTCATGTAACAAACTGTATGTGCACTACTAATTGCTATCTATCTACTGTAATTATAAATATTTATTAATATGTAAAGTAATTATAGTTTAGAATTGAATTTTAACCATCAGTGTTAAACATTACAGCAGGAACAGAAAAACACATTTACGTTTGCTTTTATATTAATTTAGATGTACCTTTTGTGTATATTGATTAGCCAAAACAAAGGAAACAATCATTCTGAAAGACAGATTATCATTTTTCTCTTTGGCGTATCGATGTGACCTTTAAATATGTTGTTATTAATACTGTCATTCTTTTTTTATTGCTGTTTTGTTTTGGTATTTTATAGATAACAATGGGTTTCCATTAAACATTAATGTACCAAACTGTAAAAAAAAAAACAAAAAAAAAAAAAAACGCTGGGTTCCGCACTATCAGTTTTGTGTTTGGACAACATGAGGGAATTAAGTTAGCTGAATTGAACATGTGGATTGAACATAAATTAATTAAATTTTACCCAAAAAACCTCAATGATGATGTTGTTTCAGCTCATTTTAAATAACTTGGAACAAACAGCAGTCATCATTTTTGAGTGTAGCTAACATTAACCGACAACCAGAGATGGGTGTAGCACGTTCCACAATATTCTGCATTTTCTCTGTTCTAATGAAATTTTTGGGGAATGCATTTTAGATTTGTGTAATCTGATTAAGGTTACTTAAATTATTGTACTTGGTTACTTGTGTTACAAATATAGTTTTTGGAGTTTTAAATCACATTTTCTGCTGCAAAATGAGTTAATAATCATGTACTGAAGAGCTGAAATGGTTGCTTGGAAATGGAAAGCAGTTGCTTCTTCAAGTGCAAATACAGACATTACTTTGATTTTATTAAGCCTTTATAAGTAAAATATTGCTTTGGGTTAAATTGAGTAAACTCCAATGTGGACCACATACAGCTTGCATATCGATGTCACTTAAACTATATCTTACATTTAAAAAAATACAAAAAAAAAACTCCTAACATTTTTCTAAATTAATCTGATAAACAAAACTTTCTATTAAATACAAATCTAGTGTATTTTAATGGCTGTAACAAGCTGTTTGGTGAAAAAAAAGGGCTTCGGGTCAGACTCAGACTAAAACTTTGATAAGCAGTTGAAAAATGGCCGGGCTACAACCTGTGCGTCTCGAGCCAGGGCCAGGCTAGGGCTTAGATTTAAAATCCTTGCCGAATTCTAAGTGCTTACATTTTCTAGGCAGCCCAGTTGAAAACCCGGAGTCACATGGCAAGAATTGACCATTCAGCATTATGCTTTGGAATATACACATTTAGGTAGACTAAGGCAGCATTTACATTGCGTGCTTCAAGTGACTTAGTTCCGAATTTTTTTTTCTCCCATGTGGCACAGATTGGATATGGCCCATGTACGGGTAAGCAGAAAAAATCACATGGGTTACGATTTATTCATATCAGATTCAGCCCTTGTTCATATGTGGAAATTTATCTGATATGAATCAGATCTGTGCCATCGTGTCTGCAGTAAGAGCAGGTAGATCAGATTTTCACCTGTCAATGCGAGTCGCGTGCCATTAAACTAAAGAAAATGACATAAACTTTGACTCTTTCATTTCAGAACAGAGTTCAGCAGAGTCCCAAACCTTAAATCTCATACACGAGGCCTAAAAATCTTTTATATTGTCATGTACACAAGTATTTAAGCATGATTACAAGAGAGAGAGAGAGAGAGAGAGAGAGAGAGAGAGAGAGAGAGAGAGAGAGAGAGAGTTCAGAATATCCGCCACGAATTCAATATAAACTAATATAAAACTAGATGTACAAGCATAAGCATACATCTTGTGCATAAATCATGCCATGGACATTACATTAAGATGCCTACTGGTTTAAAAAAAAGAAGATTAAAAAGATTAAAAGAAGATGGCCAAATGTGAACTTTTCTGTCATTAAATAGTAGAACAACTCGTGAAAAGGAATAAAAAAATGAAATGCTGTGAACAGATTAAAATACAGGAATGGAGAAATGGGCGCTCTTTTATTATCAGCTGTCAGTCATCACCCGCTCGTTTTTTCCTCATTAATGCACCTTTGCCGTGTAAATGCAAATAATCATAGACGAGTCACTTTTAAAAGATGGTGTAAGCTGATCATTAAAAAAAAATCGGATTTGACCACCAAGATCTGCAGTGTAAATGCAGCCTAATTACCTCAGACAAATATGGAACACCCAAACACTGCTGTGCCTACTATACTATACTATACTATACTATACTATACTATACTATACTATACTATACTATACTATACTATACTATACTATACTATACTATACTATGAATGTCAGTGGTTAAAGGTATCCAGTTTTTTTTTCTTTTGTGTTAAAAAAGACAAACAGATTTGGAACAAGTGTTTAGGTTTTTTTTTTAGGTTTTGGGCAAACTCTTTAAGTCTTTTGAATATGTCAAGCTGCTGTAATCAACCCATTCTAATGTTTTTCGGTGAATATTAAATGACTGATAGAGCTGCAGTTTATTTTGTATTTTGAATAGGTATATTTTATGCGTTTTAAAAGTAACTTCAAAATAAAGTAGTTAGTAATCTGATTACTTTTTACATAAAGTAATTAGTAATTTAACCAGATCACAATCAGTGATTTGTAATCTATTACTTTTTTAAAGTAACCAACCCAACACTGCTGACAACATTTATAGATCTTTTATTAAATAATTATTATTTATTAAAATGCACATTTTCAGTGCTTGTTTGTGTTACTACAAGTCCATTGAATAACATAAAGATTAATAAACACTAGACATATTTTCCATTGTTAATTATAACTACACTTAAAAATTACTTTTGTTGCTTGTTCAGATTACTTATTTCAAATGAGTTGAAACAACAGAATTATGAGTTTTTATTATTATTATTATTATTTTGGTTATTCTCAAACATAATGGGATTGACAGTGGAATGAACCACAAACTTATTCAGTTTGTTTTACACAGAGGATGCAATTCCAGCTGCCACCCAGTACTGGGAAATCCTCATACATTACATATAAAAATACTTTAAATAAAATATCCATTTAGATTTTTTTTCTGTAGAAATATGTTCTGACCTTTCCTCTCTGGATCACATTGTTTAGTAACTAAATATCCAGTATAGTTGTGTATTCTTATGAATTTTAGTAAATATAGTCTCCATGCTGTTGACGTATATACACAGTCAGAATTATTAGTCACCCTTAAATTTTTGTTTCTGTTTTGAATGATTCCCAGATGATGTTTACCAGAGCAAGGAAATTTTCACAGTATATCAGATAATATTTTTTCTTCCAGGGAACGTCTTACTTGTTATATTTTCAGTTAAAAAGCAGTTAAAATGTTTTTTTAATTATTTATATATTTTTAAATAGTTTAAGGTCAAAATTATTAGCCCTTTAATATATATATATATATATATATATATATATATATATATATATATATATATATATATATATATATATATATATATATTTTTTTTTTTTTTTTTTTTTTGTAAAAACAATTTAATTAACTTAAACAATTTGTGTTAGCACAACATGAAGGGATTGTGTGGAACCCAGCATTTTTACAGTGTAGTTAAGTAGTGTTTACAAATGCAGTGTTATAACTGTTATTTTTAAATACACAAATAATTATGCAAGTGTAAAAACAGTGAAGATTTGTGGAAAACATTGCTCAGCGAATGGCACATTTGATCAAAAGGCCATTCAGTGGTGTTTGGACCCTTTTTGTTTTCCCCGTGGGACGGCAGAGAACCTGGCAGCTAAGGCCATTAGCAATTAGCATGGATATCTTATGAGGAAAAGGGGTCAGAAATGCCCCTCTGAGTAGGCAAAAGGAGAAAGGGAGGGAGAGGAACTCGAGTGCTTTTTCTTGTTTCTCCTCCTGTGTGGCCGAGAGGGAGTAAGGCAATCCCAAACACACACACGCATACGCTACACACACATTGACATGCGCACACACACTCCCCAGGTCCCTTCACATATGCTCTTCGGCATGAAGAACTGCCCTGGGAGTCCCTGTTTCATTAGTGTAATTAACTGTGAGAGCGAGAGAGCGAGAAAAAGAGAGAGCGAGAGAAGGCGGGATTTTGAATTAGATGACTTTACATGATGATTATTTTATCATGTTTTCTTTTTGAGGAACAAAAAAAAGATTGAATGAAGCAGCGATGTTTCTGACATTAGCAAACATTGGACACTTAAATATTCAAAATAGACAACATGATACGTTCAACTGACTGTAAATTTAAAATGACTGTAAAACATTATCTTATGCTTACCAAAGTAGGTATGGGACAATAACGGTTTCAAGGTTTACAGCGGTTTGAAAAAGTCAAGGCTTTAAAATGCTAAAATTATCTCCCATATCGTTTCTAAGTTATATTTAAGGGTTTTCTTTTTGTGTGTTTTTTAAATAAGTTGTAAAGCAATCTGTTTTTAAAGTAATGAACCTAGCAGAAGTCATGATGTATTTGAATTATTTAGCCTGACATGTTTACTGTTCAAAATATTATCAATGCGATTTGTGAATTGACAAGTTGTAAAATGAAATACTGTTTATTGTGTTCAATGGGAGAAAATGTGTTGGTTTTTACTAAGACATTTTAAAATAACTTATTTTAGTGCAGTAATCACAATACTGTGAAACCTTGATATTTTATCCAAGAGCATCATACCCTCGCAAACATATACCGGCCCATGTCGAGATCAAAGCTGCATTTGCTATAACTTTATACATATATACATACACAGTTGAAGTCAGAATTATTAGTCCCCCTTTGAATTTTTATCTTTTTTAAATATTTCTCAAATGATGTTTAACAGAGCAAGGAAATTTTTACATTTTTTCTTCTAAAGAAGGTCTTTTTTTTTTCGGCAAGAATAAAAGCAGTTTTATATATTTTTAAAAGCAGTTTTTAATGACAATATTATTAGCCCCTCTAAGCTCATTTTTTCGATAGTCTATATATATATATATATATATATATATATGTATATATATATATATATATATATATATATATATATATATATATATATATATATATATATATATATATGTATATATATATATGTGTGTGTGTGTATGTGAATTTGAAATATTATTTAAGAATAAAGTCTTAGATTTCCTACTTAAATATATTAATGTAATTTATTCCTGCGATGGCAAAGAAAAAAAATATATATTTAAAAAAATTATATCAATATCTATATATCTTAAATTATATGTTATGTCTAAAAATTAGGATTCGAAATGTAATTCTCTGTCCTGCCTAGTTAACCTATAATTAGTTAAGCCTTTTAATGTCACTTAAGCTGTATAGAAGTGTCTTGAAAAATATCTAGTCAAATATTATTTACTGTCATCATGGCAAAGATAAAATAAATCAGTTATTAGAAATTAGCTATCAAAACTACTATGTTTAGAAATGTGTTGAAAAAAAATCTTCACTCTGTTAAACAGGACTTGGGGGAAAAATGAACGGGGCTAATAATTTAAGGGGGGACTAATAATTCTGACTTTAACTGTATGTTTGAAGCTCTTCGTCAACTTTAAAATGTTAGTTTGTGCACCAACGGAATTCTTATCTAACGAAAATACTATTTAAAAAAAGGAATTCATTTAAACAAAATGCCATTGTATATTAAATTATTTTACAAAACCGTAACTACTTAGTTGTTATCAAGAATCAAGAAACACTTTGCCAAGCATTCGCATAGCTACATACATTGCAGCACTAGCTCTATCGAAACATCAAAATCTGATTATAACTCGTGGACAAAAATTCCCATTATTCCCTTTCTCTCGTCCCTCATTCCCTTTCTTGTAATTTTTTCTTCTGTTTTATTGTGCTCTCTCCTCTCCAGCAGCCCGTAGTGAAAATTACATTGTATTGCATCCTCTCAGGCCTGTCCCCCCTCTTTCTCTCTCTCTGTCTCTCTGTCTCCCCCTCTCTCTCTCTTTCTCCCTCGGCCTTTCACAGCTCTCGTTCAGTCAACAGACTGTAAAGAATAAATAATAAAAAACTATTGATTATTATGATGACTTCACAATTCAATTATGTATTAATTTTGCCCTCCACTGGACCTATCAGGCGGCTCAAAGGGAGAGAAGGAACGGGAGGGAGGGAGGGAGGAACGAATGGATAGATGTTGTGTCTTAAATGAATGCAGACTTCGTCATTCCGAAATAAGAGGGTCACATCGATGCGTCGCTTGTGCATAAGTGCACAGAGAAAAACTCCAGTGAAGCGATGACAAGAGACATTGTTGCGAAGCATACGAGTATTGACCAAACCGTCAATGACAGCTTAAACTATTCCTATTGATTAACATTTTCATAGATTATCATGTGTCATATCAAACTCTCATGCACTCCATCTGATAAGCGCATTAACAGAGACCCCACGGGCTTACCATTGATTGACCAGCCCGGGGATAAAGAGAATTAAAAAAGCCTTATGATGGTGGTGGTGGTGGTGATTCTATAGTTGCAGGTACTTTTGGTGTCCAAAGCAATAATTTTTTCAGCTTTTAAATATTTTTAAATAATTTATTTGTTTATAAAATATGTTACTTAATAGTTCAAAAGATAATGCTATAACAATACAATATTTTCAGTTAAAAATAGTCTTATGTTGCTAAAAATCATGAATTCTATATGACTGAATTAGTTTTTGCTGCTTGTTCATAGTACATGAGATGATTTTTTGGAACAAGCTAATTGTTTTATGTTCAGTCCACTTGGGACAAGATGAATGAATCATTACATAAAATTATGCCTTAACAATACAATGATATCTTGATGATATAATTAGTGGATTATATATAATTTTTTGCTGTTTGTTCAAACAGTTTTTTTTAAAATGAGCTGACACAACACAATCCTTAAGATTTTGTCATGGGAAAACATGATTTTGGTTCATTCCATTAAAACTTGTTATTTGGGACAATATTAATTAATCACAACATAGGATCATGCCATGTCAATATAATATTTTCTGTAAATAAAGAATCTTATATTGGCAAAATTGGGATTTGCTGATGTCCATATTAGTCTAAAAAAAAGGAGTGTTGCTGCTTGTTCGAACTACTTATTTAAAATGAAATGAAATAACACGGATTTTTATTTAGATTTTTTTTGGGACAACTTAATTGACTTGTGTTCAGTCCACTTCAATTTGTTATTTTAAATCAGTTTGTGCTGAAATGAGATCAACATAACATAAGATTATATAAGGTCTTACATTGACAAAAATTATGATTGACTGATGTCAGAATTAATCAGTGTTCTCAAAAGTCCACTGACTTTATTGTATTGCATAACAATACAATATTTCCTGTAAAAAAAGAGTCTTAAACTGCCAAAATCATTTCTTGATGATATAATTAGTTATTGGATCAAAAAAAAAATATTGTTTGCTGTTTGTTCAAATTACATTTTTAAAATGAGCTGAAACAACACAATTCTTGAGATTTTAAATGAGATAACTTAATTTATGTTCAATTCTCTTAAGTTTGTTTTTAGGTACAACATTAATCAATCATAACATATGATCAAGTCATAACAATATAATAGTTTCTATAAAAAAAGTCTTGTATAGGCAAAAATCATGATTTCTTAATGATATAATTAGTTAGTGGATTAAAAAAATGTATATATTTTTGCTACTTATTCAAACAACCTTTTTTTTTTTTAAATGAACTAAAACAATACAATTTTTTTTATTTTTCATGGGACAACTTGATTTATGTTAAATTCTCTTAAATTTGTTATTTGGGGCAACATTATTAATCATAACTTACACTGTGACATCTGTATTAGTCAGTGCACTAAAAAAGATTGTTTGATTCTTGTTCAAACTACTTATTTAAAATGAGCTGACACAACACATTTTTGCTCAGGACAACTCAGTTGTTTTAAGCTCAATCCATTTAAACTCTTTGAGTTAACCTAATCAATTTGTGTTGGGGCGACATAAAGAAATTGTATCAAACCAAATATTGTGTATTTGTTCTCTCATGTATCATTGTGTACTGAAAATGTTTTATTTGACTGTTTAGTTGCCAATTTTAATTTAATAATGAATATTAATATTTTTAAGTAAGAATTGCTGTTTATGAACAGTTTTTATTTATTTATTTATTTATTTTTGCTTTTTTTGAAATGCTAAATATATCTGCAGTTCTCGAATCACCCAGTGAAATTGTCAAGCCAAATAGATCACCTGAGCCTCATCCTGGACACATTTTTAAATAGAGGGCATTAAAAGAGAGAAACAGATTTTTATTATTATTATTTTTTGCCCTCCCCATGTCTACACATTTGTTTGTGCGTCTCATCATCAGAAGGGGTGGGGGGAGGTACTTCTGAAGCACACGAGAGAGAGCGAGAGAAAGAGAGAGAGAGAGGGAGAGAGAGTGGAGGTGACATCTCGAGCAAGTCTCCAGAGGCAATCCCAGGCTTGCACCAGCAGTGCTCACTTGATGTATCTGCGTTATCCACACTGGTTTTTGGGCTTTGTGACAAGCATGCACTGACTGATCTCACATCACACTCTGGCATGCTCTAACTGCTCGTGGATTTTAGCAAAGTAAGATTATTGGAGCATAAACATTTTTTCCTTTTTTCTTCTTCTCTGTAATCTGGAAGCAACCTTCTGGTAAGTTTCACATTGTCCTTGAACTTTTTTTTCTTTCTCTTTCTTCTTTCTGTCTTTTGATTTAAAGTTCTGCTGTATATTTGGAGAGTTCAGATGCAAAAGACTCTAAATTCCATCTGGATTTTTTTTTTCTAAAATTAATATTAGGTGTGTAGGTTCAGTATTTTTACTTATATGGTGATGGATATAGTCTTTTCACTGCGTTTAAAGTAAAATAAATAAACATGAACATAGCAGGCTGAGAAAAATGCTTATTTTAGAAGAAGATTTCAGATGCCACTTGGAAGATTTTGCATCTTTAATTTCCGTGTTTGTTAAAGTTTGTGCTTAAGTTGTGTCTAATCTTTATTTAAATAATTTTATTGCATGTAAATGTACAACTTAAGGAAAAATTCATCACAATA